>NW_008751953.1:528749-544457 GCF_000715545.1 Opisthorchis viverrini
GATGAAAGAGCACCCATTGTACAGAATGCTGCCGAGCAACTTCAGTCCCAGAGCATCTTCGTCAATAACTCAGGTGCCTCAGTTGAACGGCATTCCCCGCGCCAGCGTGCATCGTATTATGAGACGCCAACTTCATCTCTAACGGTATCGTTTCACTTTATCACAAAACATCACGGAAGAAGACAAGGGGCAGCGTGTCACGTTCGCTAACTGGCTGCTGGACAATGAGGAAATCGTTCCCAACATTTTATGGAGCGATGAAGCAAATTTTTCTGTGGATGGCGTTGATGCGTGATATAGTCCCGTGAAGCTCCTCACGAGTACCTCATCCATAATCTCCATTCCCTTCATCCCTCTGTGTGGATGGGATTCTCCTCAAAGTGTCTCCTGCGTCCCTTTTACTTTGATGCAACGGTTTCCGGCGACAGTTGCCTCCATATGCTGCAGGCGCATGTTATCCCGCAACTTAAGCAGCACGAAAATTCATCGAACGTCTTTCAACAAGATGGCGCTCCACCTCACTACTCAAACCAAGTGAGAAGTTACCTCCGAGAGCAACTTTCTGATGAGAGAGTCATTGCTCGTGGATTTCCAAACTTTTGTCCCGCAAGGTCACTCGATCTCACACCTCTAGATTATTGATTTTGGGGAATGATCAAGACTCGCCCATGTAATGAAAATAAACCGAAGAATTTGGTGGAGCTTAGAGCAAGAATTGACGAGGAGTGTGCACGAGTGACGCTTGAAGAAGTAAAACATGTTGTTTCTCACATCTCATACCTCCTCCAACTTGCCGTAGAAGAAAGTGGCGGTTTGTTTCAACATCTTTCGTAATGCCAGTTTATTCGTAGTAAACCTCCATAATGCTTGTATGTCCATATAAAAAATGATAAACGTTTAAATTGATGTTAAAGTTTTAACGTGGGTATTATTTTTCGTGTCTATTATGAGACACTCTGTACATCTTGTAAACCAATTCCAGTGGACGACCACTCTTTGCAGATCACTCTGGAGGGTAGCGTGGGCTAGATACAACTATTTTCGCATTTGAAAACCGACTTTTGAGACCACAGGAATACGGTGACTGTCGTAATGACGCACTCTCCGTCGAGGCATACGACTCAGCGGCAGTCAACACAGGCTGTTTTACTTGTGCTCGTAGATATTGTTTTAAAACGGAACAGGATTCTCTGCCTCTCCCTGGTCTTCGTATGAAAACACTAATATGATCCCAAGTTTTTAAACGCTGTACGCTCGCTTATCGGCAAACCTGATTCCAAGCCAATTCAAACCCATCTGAAGGTTACTTTTCCAGCTAACATATCTGCTCACAAAATTCAATCTAACCGCCCAGCCGCAGGAGAGGTAAGAGGTTATTCGAGCTTCTGCCGATTTTGCCCTGTCAACGAACGTTTCAATGATGCTGTGACCCCGCTGTTGTGTATCGTTGAGATCGGCCATCTTCACGCCCACCCCCTCGATCTTTCGGTGTCCTTAGCTGGCGAGCCTCTTTTTTGTTTAAGTGTACATAACAGATGGTCGAAATATCCTGCGATGTGAATCTGGTCACAGTAGCGTGACACACACGTCTGGCCCTGGTCCCCTCATTGGCTGGATCAGAGTTGATCTGTATTTTTGCCCCTGGGAATGAATCTTTTGTTGGAAATTTGGTCGGAGCAATTTCGACAAAGTGTGGCGCGATAGAATAGAATAGAATGTTATGTTTAGACTCGTTTTCTTTATAAAAAAAAGACAAACAAGGCGCCAGTCAGCAGCTAGCTGGTCAGATGAACAAACCATTTCGGTTTACCAGTGTCTCTCCGCACAACTTTTAACTCGTTTGATTTTGCTCTTCCCATCATGATTGAAAGTACTCAGCAGGTTCTGGCGGCACATTTCGACAGTTGCGAACTGTAACGTACTACTCATAAGGTTGCTGAAAATCCGTCGACAGCCCACGGCCGGTTTCGCCCTTCTTGGGGCTCATCAGGTAGGCGCAGTCCCCGGATTCCGTCAACCTTATGTTCTACTTGTACCAAATTGCACGAGATTAGCGAATATACACTCATTTGCAAACTAATTTAGTTCTGTGAGAGACGCACCTGGAACCCAGCTGAATCCCTCGGATTTGATGTTTCCAGGCCACTTTATGAGTAGTGCATTACTAATATACATTTATCGCGATATCTAGAATATCGTAGCGACTGAAAAATGAGGCGGCCTGGTGCAGCACATTCAGTTGCTTGAAAACATCGTAAATGAGTGACTCAGCTATGTTCCAGGTGAGTTTCCCGCAGAACGAAATTAGATTGCGAAGGAGTATATTTCGCCTTCATCAGTTGTTTGAAATAGCTGTTGGAAATTTGTGAATTTATTTCGGTAGACGAACAATTGCCTGAATGGCAAGTGGTTGATTTGACAGTAAGTTTAACCACAAATACGAGGGGCGAGAAAAACACAAGTATGCTCCATGATACCGTTTGATTGTCCCAAATTTGCCAGTCGTTGTAACCTTTATCCTTTGATTCACACTGCAACATTGGTTGAACCGAAGCTTCAGGTTGTCAATCAGACTACGTGAATAAGATGTTTCCAGATGACTGCAGTCATTCTTTTGTCCTAATTTAGCCTCCACATCCACCGTCCACGTTCATCCTCGCCATTCACCCTGCCATCCACTGCTGCTGCGACCCAACCCACCGTTTACGCTCACCTGGGTTTGGAATTTCGAACTGAATTGAACAGAACCGGGAAAGTATGGCACGAAAACCGTCGGCATTTGAAAGAGATCGGCCTAATTCTCACGTGGGCTATTTTGATGATAAGCAGCAGTCCAGGCACATCACAGCAGTTTGCGTCTGTACAGTCCCTATTTGACTTGTTCACAACCGTAGGTTACTGACCTCATGTCGCCGAAAGGTTTTAGTATTGAAAGACCCAGCCTGTGTTGCTCCGCTAAAGTCAGTCACATTAGGATGAGCAGTTACTCATGTGTGTTGCACACCAGTTTTCTGCGTCTCAGCTTGCCTACATGGCGCGTATGCCTTATCTAGATGTGACTATTCAGTGGAAGCCTAAGCGTTCGATGACTCAGTGGAGCACGACCTCCTTGGTGAGCACGAATACCTGAATAGTAAGTGGGCATTTGTTACTCGACATAACTAAGCTTGTTTGATGGGCATTTCTGCACTTGCTAAGGAGACGCAAACAAGCACCAAATAAAGGAAACTACTCACAAGGTTGCTAAAAACTTTTCGACAGCCCACGACCGGTTTTGCCCTTCTTGGGGCTCATCAGACAGACCTCGAGTTTCCGTCAAACGTACATTCTGCTTGATCAAAGACTTTACGTCTATGTAATGTATTGTGATGTCGCGAATATCCTACCAACTAAAAGACGATATTTGGTTGGAGAAGATCATAAACGAGAGATTTACCTGAGTTTCAGGTGAGTCATCCATGAAAACCAAAACGGTATGCAGATGAGAATGTTTGTTTATGGACTTGATCAAGTGCGAACCTTCACCCTGCAAGACTGATCAGCTTCTACGCAGCTTCACGCAGTGGGCAACGGAACTTGTGGGACCATGTTTTTTTCATTAGAAATGTATTCCCGGTGGGTGCTGCTGGCTGATTCACTAAAAAATCACTGTCAGAATTTTCAGGAACGCTGCTTAGGTCGGTGGCATATACATAGACGTACGCAGGCTAGTCCAAGGACATCCGACAACAGGCCTTAGTGACAAGATGAATGCCAGGTAAGGTGGCTGTGACGAAGCAAACCAAGCGGAGCTCAATAAGTACACGGACGGAGTAGGTAAGCGAATGGAGGAATTATCATCTTAGATTCACAACTTCCCATCCTAATTTCTCCATAACAAGGATAACGGAAAAACAGATCAGTAGCATACTGAGTGCAATGTCATGCACAAGAAAATGAGGGAAGGTAGTTGGAATAGGGAATATTGTACTGTGTAAAAGATACATCCAGCTGACATGATCCAATAAGTGCAGTGAGAAAATACTTGCTCGTAGGTGAGTAGTGGTTTAGGGTACCCAATTTGCCACAACGTAATCCACAGATGTCCGTCCGAACCAAGATACGCCGTTCAGTACACACACACACACAGAGTGAAAAACCATCGAGCCAGTTTTCGAGGTACCTATTCCAGCCCAGAAACTTCAATAGTCTGGAGCATTTGAAGGAAGCTTGTTGAAAGTCGGTACTCTGCTGACGAATATGCAGTCTACATTAATGGTTTCAAGCAGACAGGTTGTATTGAATCTAATTCGTGATTAGTCCCCCATTCGTTTGCTTACTCTACCCACCTACTTTTAATCTCCACTTCTTTTGCTTATCTGCGCCAGCCAAACCTCGATGCAGTCGTGCTCGGCACCTTTGTATCAGCGTGTGTCTATGTGGATGAGTGAGGCTGACCTACTTACCCATGCGCGTTCGTTTCCCATTGGCTAAGCCCGCCTTTACTTGTTTTCTCATGAGAACGCACGACCAATCAAAATCACGAGAGTTTCCTCGGAAGGGACGACCGCACTCACACTACGGAGCCAACATTCCGTTGACCATTGTTTGGTGTGCGTATGTTGACATCGAACTGCGCATGTGCAACGACTGACGCCACGAATTAGACGATTGGTTTTTGTTGCATAAGTTTGCTTACCCTTGTGTAAATAGTACCGTAAAACTTCGAACCCATTCTTTCGATAACCGGGGTTGCCGAACGTACGCATCCCTCAAATTCCCTTATCGGAAGCCTCGACATCCGATCTCTTGTCCTCAACATGGCAAGTTGTTGTACACGGCACTGTGACGTTTGACTAGTTGATCGACTGCTATGCTGCTGCGTGTCCAACCTATCGGACGCTGAAGAGAGAACCAAGATCGCTCTCGACGGGAATTGCGCTTGGAAGCTAGTCAACTACCAACAGTGCATAGCAGATGAGGTCATTAGCTGAAATAGTCCAACAAAAGCGAAGACAGATACAAAGTGAATGAGTGCGCTTATCCGACTACTAGATAAATAGTGACCGTTTCATTATCTGTTTCGGTGGTAAAGTTGGGCGAGGCTGGTGTGTTTACTCAATCTTATCTAATCTCATGTTTGTTAGCTTCGGTCATGTGATCCATGTGATCATTCACAATCACCGTGGTTCACCAATCGACCAGATCAAATTCGTCCGAGGCTTTTTCATTTACTGCCTGCTAATATTGGAGGTGAAAAGAAGAACTCCTCTAGCAGAACGCCTCTAAATCGTCAACCAAGGTCATCAACGAGACCAGAAGGGAAGGATGGTGTGACAATCACACGAAAAGCACGTATGTGTCCCCATTGCGTATTTGGGTGCGTACACAGGTAATGTTCTAGACAATCCGTAACTTTCCGCTTTCGACTCAAAAACTTAGTGACTCGGCTGATCGAGTTTTGAAGCAGACTGAGAACCAACCACTGTGTTCCCTTTCAACTAGCCGACTTCATTGGTGGTGAGCGTTCATCAGAAGATTTTTGTGGTTACTCTGGCTGACAAGCACCTAGAACAGATGAGTTAGGGTTGGGGGGAACCGGGTTTTGTAGTTCATGTCCTGTGTGTTCGGAAGCGTGCTAGAACAGTTTATTTTGGGTTGTGATGACTAAGTGAATTCCACTCTGCTTTGTACTTTAGACCAAGGCAATTTCACCGTTAACCACATGTCGTCACGTGTCAAATCAGGCGATCTAAAACCGCTATTCTCAGGCGTCCTCCATTCTCTTCCTGCTGGAATGTTTGGCCATTTACACCTCATCGGGCACCATTCTCTGCGGTGGGAATTTCAGTCCTCGGGTATCTGTGTCCAACGTCCAGTGTATGTCTGGCGGTTTCTGAATCGTTCACCATCCCTGATATCTACGTTTCTTGTAAGTCCGTCTATGCACCGCGTTTGACCATCGATTCTGGTGAGCAGTCATTACGCCCTATTTTGTGTACACAGTCCCTAGCGGCGTCGACTGGAAGACGGTTTTACGACTGTACCAAAACCAACCGTTAAGTTATTTCTTTTTCGAATGCTACTTTAATGTTAGCTTAATTCAAGCCTTTCCTAACAACCCCAAAACATCCCTCGCGAAATAGCCTTACTTGCAGATTGATTTGGTTTTAATAGGGCACTCAGGTGTATTCCAGGTGAGTCTTCCGTTTATGATATTTTACAGCTTAATTTACTACGTGGCCTAACTGCTACGGTATTCGAGATGCCCTAGTTTGTACTTTCTTGACGCATTTTTTACATAAGTTTTTGAGAACTCTTTGACAACCCACTGACGGTTTTGCACTTCTTGCTGTTGCTCATCAAAGTCCACGAGTTTCTGACCAGCTAATATTCCACTTGAACCCAAATTGTACGCTTTTCTGGGAATATACACATTTGCGAACTAATCTGGTTGACCGTAGCTAGGAAAAGAACGAAACCGGTGTTTGGCTAACAAACAGTTTTCACAAAACATGTGAGTAGTGTTCTTTTTAGACGTGCCTGTTTTGCATTGAATCGCTGCTGTTCCGGGCCGCTTCTTGTTAGTCTTTGGTGTTTGGAAAATAAAGCCTTAGCTTTCGCCTAAGCAAACTCCACGGGTATCCGCTTCCCTAATTTCTCCTCTTCGATTTGTGTCGCTGTTTGGTCCACCTCTGCGCGCAGCACTACTTATTCGTCCAGCTGTAACACCGTTACAGTGCCTGGCTGTCATGCTACCCGAAAGAAGCACGCGTTAGCCTCCACATTGTTTTCACACAGTACAGCAAGTAGATCCATGCGTGCGTACGCGGTCCGGGCAACGCACAGCGCCAACTGAATGTTTCTAAGACTGAGCAAAATGATCGGGTTTCGTAGAGGTGCGCAGGTGGTTTATTCTCACTGACCGACCTGCGCGAATTTCTGAGCCGAACAGACGGTGATAGCTAATTTGATTTAGCTACTCGAGTTTAATAAGTAGCATATCAGCGATTCAATAGAGAGTATGCTAAGACCGTGGTCCTTCCCTCGTTTTCTGATTTGGACAGCTAACCTTCAAGAACCTCATGGCAACGTGGTGTATTTTTTCCATTTGCACAGAAATAATTCCAGGATTTTTCAGTTCGCTTATTACAGCTAGTCAAACTTTTAAAAGACATTGTTGATCCTAAAATCTACTGACCAATAAATTTAACGACTATGGTGGATGAATAGTAACGTCCTCTGTTGAGGTTTAGAGTGATTTAGTATACACAGGTCAATATTCAGCTACCTCACACTGTATCACATCCTCATTACAAAAGACCGAGATGTTCAGGACATAATGGAATAGTTTACGCTAGTTATCCTAGGGCTACTTGGCGAGCTCCGGTCAACCGTAGTTGATAAATCACGTCCTTCCAGAGGTACTCTAGGTCGACACGGCAAGGTGACCATTATAAGGGAGGTTGCTGGCTTGGAGCGCGTTCACATTTAGTATACCACCGAAGGACCGACGTTTTTGAAAAGCCAAGCGTTGTTTTTGCCTTCAAGAAATTTGTCCAAACGGTGCATCACTGTAATGCTGTTTCCGTTCTGGATTCTGCTACTTTTGAGTATATAAGTAGTATGCCTCATCGTTATTCTCAGTCAATTTTTTTGATAAAATTCCCAAAGAACCTGGATATTTCACACAGAAAACATTATAATATGCTTAAATTTTTATAGCTTCAGAATATAAAATACAAATGAAAGTCATCTGCTGTTAATTTGCAAATGAAGTTTTTTCTTTAGTGATCCAATTATTTTCCGTATGCCTTGGATAAAGTAAGGCCTTCAAAAAGGGCTCCCACCGCACATGGTGCCTGTCCCTCCGGGGACTGGGCGGAATGGCTATCAAGACATTCCGGGGGCGTAATCTTTGTCACTGGGGCGGCCGATCAACCCGGTTGGCGCCCCGCATTAATCGAGCATCTGTTTTGGCGATGATTCGTCAGGCGGAACACGCAGACCCTGTCGGCTTTGCGTCTCATGAACGCCTTGACAGTTCGGAAGATACCTTTTGAAGGAACCTCTTTGTACGGCCTTGTGGCTTTGCCAAGTGTGCTTGGTGCGCACCTCGCTGAACTCACACATATTATAGAAGTCATCCAGGGACACGGACCTGAAAGTTTGGTTAAGCCTGAGCTAAGGAAATCCTGTAGTAGTTTTTCACTTTTCATCAAACTTGGGATTTGAACTGCGTAAGTTTCGTTACTCCTCGAAAAGACACCAATCGGATCGGGCGCGAATGTTCAGCCGCGTAGCAAGCATATCTTTCTCGACGGATCACAAGAGGGTCGGCATCTAATTACTGGTGAACAGACTAACAGCTAGGCAGTTCATCCACCATATTTGGTAATATTGTTGGCAAACTGGCAACGTCATTAAGCAACCACAGAACATCCGGTTTATCCTCATAAGTACCATGGTCCTTTTGCTGAAGCGTTACTGTTGCCCCGTCAGTGGGTAACCTTTGCTTACTTACATACTATTGACCAACACTTTCAGAGTATTTAATGCAAATGAAGCCATCCAAACGGACCACTTTCTTAATCCGGATCGTCCGCAAATGCAATTTGAGTGCGCGCGCTTCATGTCTTGTGGGAAACTGAACAATTACAACGCCGGTTTGTACATGAATCGCATGCCCAGTCTTCTTGTTTTTGCAACTCATTCTGACCAGTGAGTCTGTTACTTCTCCCTGCCAGAGAAGTTTCGCAATTATCCAACTACTGTCAGATTGGAAGTAGTATGATTTATTGCTACCGCAATTGCGTTGGGCATGGAGTTCCCTGCCCTGCTGCACAGCATGAAGTCTCCGCGCAACTACTTAGTGTTTCATTAAATCAGTAAAATCAGACTATTGAGTTGATTAAGACTTACCTAACTCCACCATGTCCAATCGTATGGATGAGGAACTCGGCCATTTTGGGTTGAGACAATTTAACCTGGTTTAAGTCCGCTGAGGTTCTCCAAGAACTATTGTCAAGCCCACAGAGCGGATGATGTCCTTTGAGGTGGGGGCATATGACAACCGAAGAACATTATCATCTTCAAACGTACAAGGAATAAGGTTCCGTTATCCTGGGCAAGAAGACTCATTTGAACAAAACGGTTGTAATTCCCACCGATGTCGGAAGTCTGCTACAGTTTACAAACAGCATCCTGTCACACGTATAGAAGAATATATACGTCATCACCTGGCTTACTTCGTAAGCACAAATGGACTGGCGAAAAGACTACCAGTCTTTTGGGGGCATATTGGTAGCTCTAGAATTGAATTTTAGGGACCCCCTGAAACCTCAAGTATTATTCCTGCCCATTTCATCCATGACAAGTTTACCGCTGCACAACCTGGCTTGGCAGTTGTTCGACATTAAAAAGTCATTTCGACAGAGATTCAACGGCTACAAAGTAAAAGGCTGTTTGTTAATGGCTGATGAAGTGGGATTTGTTGGAAGTGGAACTTGCTCGACTGACGTTCAATCTGTTTTTTGCCAATGTTCGTCTGTATGAAGCAATAAACTAATTGACTATTTGATCAACTGGCTAATTTAAGCGGGCCGACTCTGGCGTAGTTGTAGAAAACATCATTCGTTTATACGCAGAAAATGTGTCTTTAATTCTTTAACGTGCCACATAAACAGGCTGATGGCGTAGGGATTTGCAATCCGATGGAACCGGCTCTTGCAAGCATCTTCATGATCGTAACAGCAAAATGCTTTACCGGTGTAACGGTGAATACTACTGATGGGGGAATGGGAGTAGTATGTTTTCTCGTAAACTCACTTCGCGTCTCTTGAAAAGTGAGATCTATTACGGAATTTGTGGAGTCGCATTTGCTTGCATTTGAGTAACTGTCAATAAATATCGAGGATAGTCCAGGAAGACGAGTTCAAGGAGAAGATGGATATTCAGTTTTTGTAAACAAGATGCATATGAGAGTTTTGTTGCCTTGTTCGATAGTCTGTAACTGTTCGTTTGGCGTTTTCTCATAAGCATCTCCGGTAGTTGCCAAAGGCTTTCTAACGTGAGTGATACGCTCGTCTTTGCCAGTGCTAATCAGACATATTGGAATTTGTTGGAAGCTTGAATGCGACGCAGCTGTGTGAGGAACTGGTTATCAGATCTACACTATTTCTGGACGTTCTGTATACACGCAAAGAAGATGGAGTGGTTAAACGCAGTGTCCATTAAAAAAAACCCTTCTAATCTGAGAAGCACACTGACTTGTCTGGTTCTAATCTGTTAAAGTGCAGTTGCACAGTTGTGAAAGCATTGTTGACCAGACCACGTGGAATCCGCACGTGTGGCTTTATGTATCATGAGGCAGAAATTCTATGGCTCCCAGCAGATGACCACTGCGGTTCATGAAGCAACATAGTTTAATGAAAACAACAAAAGTAAAGTGCTAGACGATGGCTTCCTTTCAAAGGAGATAATCCAGTGATCCGAATCATCACGCGCCAAGCCGCAGCACTGAAACAGATGTACAACTGGAAACATCAGAGATTCAGCTGGGTTCCAGATGAGTCTCTCGTAAAACCAAATTAGTTTGCAACAGAGTGTATTTCGCCAAATGTACAACTTGTTAGGACGACGGGTGGTCAGTCCGACACGTGGAGGTGGGGTACCATTGCCTCCTGTCAGAGAACAGAAACTAACTGGCAACAACTTGCATTTCGAACAGCAATTCACAATTAACTGCAGCGCAGTTTATTTTAGCGGCACTAGGAGATTTCACATACCCATTAGGGAGGAGTATGTTCCAATCTCAGGAAAGCAGAATGCTTCAATCCCTAACCCGTGAGGCGCTATCAGACGAAAGGTCCCAGCTTGATCTATCAGCCGACAACTGCTGTTGACACATTCCTTTGTGAACCCTGAACCATTTTTCACCATCTTACTTTGTCGCACAAAGCCACATGTTTTAAAGGTGGTGGGGACGATTACTACCAGTGGACCAAAACCTAGTGTTTGCGTTCAGAAACACTTGTCTGTTCATTTTGGACTGTCGTTGATTTTATGGACGAAACTGTTCTGTGTCGCCTTAACCGCTTTTTCTGAGTGTTATCCAGTATTTATCAGCTTTTCCACGTTTAGCGCTTAGTTAGCTTAGTTAGTCTACACGAAATGCATGTATGTATGTGCAAGTGTCCATCTGATGTATGTGTTGCTAACAATACGAGAAACATATAACTGCTTTGAATATGAATTTAGCCTGAGTTGCACTCTCCTGTTGTCAATGCAACTGGGATTCTCGCTGCCTTACCACACGTCGTTGTCCAGATTTAGCACCCTTTCTATACCTAGATGCAACGTCACCAGAAGGAAGCACGAGGGCTGGGATACTACCACGTTGCCCAAGCCTAAAGAGAGGAAGTCGAGAGGTCGGGTTCGAACCACGGACCTTCCGGTCAAACTATCCGAGTTCTAGCCACTGAGCCATCTCTCAACCGAGCGCAGGTCCTCACTCACGGTTTTGCCAAGCAAACGGATTTAACCAATTTTGACCCCTGGTATACGTGCTGCTATCAAAATGGTGTAATTGAGTTTGACGGAAGTTTTTCGTACATTCCAAAACTCAGCTGTAGAGTTAAAAAAGAGAAAGAGAGTGTTATATCTGCTGATTCGTCAATCTGTGGTGTCTGCTACTGACCCGCTCCAGTGCCTAATGCTGGAGAAAAAATAGATTCACAGAAGGGAACACAACCGCTATATTCCGAACAAACGAGTGCGAGAGCGTGAATGCGTGCGAGTGCGAGAGCAAAAGTTACAACGGCCACACGCTATTTAAAGGGGACTTTCTGGCATTGATCCAGGCTTTTTGATAGGCGTTAGTGAATACCCATCAACATCGATTGTGCCTCTGTGAAAAACCTGAGCGCTGATCACATTCGGTCGTGCTTCTGTGGCGTGCAAGAACACTCATCAGGTTTTGCTGAATCGATTGAATGGTTGGCTGGCCTGGACGTTTGCCGGCCTTCCTGTTGATTTTTTTGTTTGTGGGTAGGTTTCCGGGCGTCCTGAGGTTGCTTTCAGGAATCGGACCTTCCTGATAAAGAGACTTGTTAGGCTGTGATGAACGAGAATGGGGCAGTAGGTTTCCGGGCGTCCTGAGGTTGCTTTCAGGAATCGGACCTTCCTGATAAAGAGACTTGTTAGGCTGTGATGAACGAGAAACTATTCTGAATGCATCCCAAGCGTAATTTTGATTCGTACGGAGCAGTACGATGTAGCAACATGTGTATGTCCTTCAAAGCTAACGGGTTTTCACCCTTAACTGCAGTTACGTACACTCCTTTATTCAGGAGTTACAGTTTCTTTGTTGTATGTAAGAGGAATAACTAGCTCCGAACAAGAAATTTTTGATTAAAAATGTGCACTTGCGAGTTTCTACCGCTTCTAGTGTGAGTAAAAAGAATATAGCGGAAACAAGCTGAAAACCTTGACATAAAGTACGACTAATTTTAAGGATGTCATTTTCCTACAAAGCCGATTGGTATCCAGCATGTGTCAGCTTTTATCAAAGTCCCGACACTCTGGTGCTAGGGGCTTGAGAGCTTCAGGGTAATGCCACACTCAAGCGTACAACTGGCAACAACTGGGTGAAAATAAAGGCTCTAGAGGTCTTACGGAAGGAATGGGGACCTTACATTTCCAATTGGTCATCATGCAGACAGATAAAACTTAATGAATTTTCTTTCTTTCTCTCCTCTCCTTCTGTACGGTGGCCAGCCGCCCCTAGTAACCGAACAGCACATCATTTGGACGGATGTGTCACGTGCAGGACGGACACCAAACGAAGGCGTGC
Organism: Opisthorchis viverrini; assembly: GCF_000715545.1. NCBI lineage: Eukaryota > Metazoa > Platyhelminthes > Trematoda > Opisthorchiida > Opisthorchiidae > Opisthorchis > Opisthorchis viverrini. The sequence continues at coordinate 541,582 of NW_008751953.1, forward strand.
CCTGATTGGTCAGAATGCCAGCCAATCCAAGTCAAGCACCCTTGACTCTACGCTTCTCGCCTCCTCACGGAGATCCTGGCACGACCTTCTGGAACAATGTGACTACCGTACAGATATAGATGTAATGATTCTCCTTTCGTTTCCATAAAGGGCCGTATAGAGCTGCCGTGCCTTTTGGTATACCATAGTGGGCGGAGCAGGGAGCCAAGGGACCGATAAAGAGTTGCACTACCGTACATCAAGAAACAACACCCTCACGAATGCAAATTTTTCTGTAAAATAGAATTTATTATCCAATAGCTACAAAAAACAAACACGAATTTTTATCGATTCATTTCGGCACCGACAGTCCGACCGAGTTTGTCAGTTGAATCTCACCAGGTGCTCTTCAAAACTTTTATACTTCCCAATGCTTCGCTGACGATTATTCGGTGATGATGTACGTCTACAGCGATTGCCATAGGATGCCAGACAGCGTTTGTCGATTTTCCAGCCACCGGTTTTAACGAGCCCAAAGTGAGGTAGCCATCGGAATATCCCACTCTATGGTACGTTTCTTCCTGTATGTTCAACCGTGTGCCTTGATTAGATAAAAGTTGAATGGGGCAAGATTGAATACGATGATTAGCGTGATCCGCGACCAAAAGTTCATTATTCCATGGCGAATAGGAGATGCCGTGTGGCTGAAGCACCTGTGGAAAGATGAAACACTGGATGAATGACATACAGTATTTTGTTGTCGGTGCATTAAATAGACTCGTCTGACCATCCAGGCAAGAGCGAACCTGTGTTAGGGGGCCACGATGCAAGCTGAAGCACTCAATAGCTTGTGTTCTATAGCAGAAGTCGTTATAGAAATTGAGGGCACCGTTTTTAACCCCCCATGGTGGCTCTCTCACCACTTTTGTTCACTGCTTTATGGAATGTGGTTTCACGCTACCACCAGTAATTACCTAATTACCTCTATCGCACCAATTACACTATTCCCTGTCAGGATTAAGGAAGTTACGTCATTCCGCGGATTAACTCAGTATTCACCACCTTACGAGGAGCCACTGGCAGCGTGCTACGTCTGCGGACCTTTAAAAAATTTCCACACGGCTTGCTTCCACCTTGCGATAACGCCTCCAAATTTTGCTTGGCTCTCTGTCTGCTATTTGAGGGAGAGGATGAGCAAAATGCTTCGGACTGCACAAAGCATCCGAAAAAGGTAGTCGACTGTATTTTGAAAGCAAAAATGGCTTTGTTACAGGGTCGTTTGCACATCATATAAGTCCACATATTGTCCACAGTAAAGTAAAATTATTCTACTCACGTTAATTCAGAATAAAGTACAGAAAATTTGGTTAAAGCTACAACTGTCTCAGAACAACGCGTATGAAATGTTAACTTGCCTGTCCTGCCCCTGTGCCATAGTCACCAGTTGATCCAACACAAACTCCGGAGTTCAAAGAATACATTTTCACACTTGGAGCTGCATAATCCGTTACCGCCAGATATCCACTTCCGACTTCGACAAAATCAATATAATATGGCTCGGAAACAGTTCCTCTGGGTGCGTCTTGGATACCGGAAGGCATCATGCTAATCCTCCTCAGTGCGGTTTTTTGATTACTTCGAGGATCAAACAGGGCAATGTGTCGACGTTTACTATCCAACACGCCGACCATGCCCATTCCAAACCCGATTCCCCTTGGGTGGCTGAAACGATCCTGACTGAGTGTGCCCTGTGCTGTCCCATCCAGCGAAAAGAGTCTCACCTAAGGCAGAACAAGACAGACGCGTACAGAAAATGACGGATAAAAGATGCTCGTGCGGACTCGAATTGTCCAAGTGAGTGGTGAGTAAGCGATAGGGTAGGACTGCACAAAACCGCGGATAGCTCATCATCATTTCAGACACATCAGGAGCACACGAGATAGGTTTTTTCTCTAACTTCTAAATACTGCTCCTAATCTGGGGAATTCTGTTGATAGAGCAAGTTTACCTACACATGTCCTGACTTAATATACTTCAGTGTTCTTGTTACTCCTGTGACAAGTGTAAAAAAAACGGTGTACCGCAGATTATAAAAGGACTACAGGACAAACACCTCGTTTATGTAAAGTAAACATGGGATCCCATTCTTCAACTCAGGATTAAAGGAATACTGGTGTTGGTTTTCCTGGATTCTTCATGACAATCTCTGAAAAAATGTGACACGAAATCGCTGGTGCGCGCAGTACAACAAAAACTTGCGTTGGGTTAGAAAACGACGTTTTAACCAGGAAGGTCATTATTCTACCTTGTGATGCTTGTTGATGTGACATTGTATACGTTTGTGAAACTGGGTTAACGTTCAAAACCTTTCACAACGGTTGGTGACCAGGTGAAAGTCTGTTTATTTGAGTGAATGATTTCCTAATCCGTGAATTCCTTAACTGTGGCAACCATAGTCCGATCAGGCGACTGGTTACTTCCTCGCTACTTCAGGTTATTCACAGGCGAGACAGAGTTTTGTGCGTGCGTCCAACCCGGCCCGAGTAGCTGTGAAAAAAATACGGGGCCAACAGCAGACAAAATAAATTTGTACCATAGTTTGTCACGCGTTAAACTAGATTGTCCTAGTTCAACGCGTAGGGGAAAGTAGCGCAGCTTAAAGATGTCCGGGAAACACCACGGGCTTTTATGGTCGAACGAATATCAGAAATATATTTGCCACATTATGCCTATCAGAATAAACCAGGAAAAATTTAACCCTGCATAGGCGACGGAACATAGTTCAGATGTCAAAACTGCAGGATAGTAAACGTTTTCTTCCCTGAGTCAGCGTAGCTTCTCATATCTATCTATCTATCTATCTATCTAACTACCTATCTATCTATCTATCTATCTAT
>NW_008751953.1:545430-556175 GCF_000715545.1 Opisthorchis viverrini
TATATTCCACGCCAACAGTTTTTCAAACACACAGTTTGCTGCAATATGTCGGTATTTTGGAGGCAGATTTTCAGAGGTGACTCTGAACGAGTTTGACACAAGTGACTCTTCAACAACGGAAGGTGCTATATATGTAACAGAAGACAGTTTACTCAGAATAAGTTGACTAGCATTATTTTGGAAAACACCTTATTCGGAGACTAATAACTACCGAAATTCTGAAGAACGGTTACCAATTTGCGTGTTGAGGAAGGCAGTATATTATGAATTACCTTGTCTTTGATGTATCCTAGCTGTCTGTTCTTTCGCAATCCACATAATAAGCAGACACGACCCAAGTGTAGATTGCTTTTGGTGCTTGGATCATTATGGGCGTACTCTACTCCGAAATGGCTAAATGTGTGAAATAGTTGGGCTTGCGGATGACTTTCGTTATTTGCCAGCTCTCTTTGCCCATAAGATGTCACATTTTGCCCAAAAAACCCTAACGCTTAGGGAGTTTCATGCCCTACACTGTGAACCGTATCGCTGAAGTTGCGAGGGCTTTTAGAATTCAGTGTTGCCTGTAAGGTGGTAAGTGCTCTGTCCTGTTCTCGCCCTATTCCTGACATAAAAAGTTCTTTGTTGACAATATGAGATAATTTTCAAAGTTTTCAGAAAAGGCTTAGTCTTGTGAGTGAAGTTATTCAAGGTCAAAAACCTAAGATGCAGTCCACGGCCGTTTTATTCTTGCTAAAATCTCGGATAAAAAGCTCCAAACCCCTCCAATAGTACCAACAAATCTTGAGTATTCATCACTCAAGGAGCCAATCAACACGTGTGGCCACATGATGTGGATCCCGTGACTGAAGGATGAGCGGTAGTATATCCTGCCTAAGTGTGAGTTAATCATAATGCTGGTCAGCCGCTCGTGGCCGAACGGGTTAGGATTTGTGGTCGGGAGGTCTCAGTTTGAAGACTCTCTGCTGATAATTCCTAAAAAGAATGAGACAGCTGAATGCTGCTCCTTGGTTATTTAGCAGAGGTGACTTCCCTTACGGTGGGTATGGTGCACTGAAAATAAGGTGTGGGTTGCAACACACACTCATTTGTAAAGCAATTTGGTTTTCACGAGAGACTCAAGTGAATCTCCCGTTTATGAGGCTCTTCAACTGGATGTGCTGCAAACAGGCCGCCTCATGTTTCAGTTGGTATGACATTGGAGATATCGCAGTGTATTTTCACAAAGAAAACTACTCACATGGTGGTTGAAAACTCTTCGACAACCCACGATCTGTTGTCGCTCTTCTTGGGGCTCATCGGGTAGGCGCACTCCCCGAGTTTCCGTCAACTCTATATTCTACTTGAACCCAAACTGGACTGACTTCAACAAATGAGCCCCAAGAAGGGCGAAACCGGTCGTGGGCTGTTGAAGAGTTTTCAGCAACCTTGTGAGTAGTCTCCATCATATTTTCTTCTCCTCAAAGAGGTAAGACAATCAATAGGGAGAAATTGCGTCCTTGACAGCCACTGTCTTTGATTTTGTCCCTTCGATCCATACTTCTTTTGAGTCAACAGTATTTTATGAATAAGTGATGGTCTTCAATACAGAGTCTAGTTAGTGGTGGTCATTTGCACTGAATTTACTCATAATTGTCCGGTCAAGGACAAACACAAACCTTGTTTTCCCGAGAAAATCGGACCGTTTGGTTTACACAACCGTTTGAGTTTCGGAGTTGGACTCGAATTCTACAGACTTTCGAGGTGTCTTGTACCTTCATTGCTCCAACTTCTTGGGTACTTTGAGCTTACAAAATATTCGTCGATGGATATTTTACACAATCTTTGCTTTTATTTTCTTCCGGCTGTGGCATTCACTCGTAATGGCAAATTAAAAGCATCCAAACACTGGAAGGAATCCCTTTTATCTTCCTAGACAAAACCAACTTTAACTGTCCCATCCAAAGCTAAAAAAGGTGACCAGTTTACGGTGATTATCCCCAGAATTGATAAGTATTCGGGTTAATTAATGTAACCGTCTGCACAACTAAAAGTCGGGAATCAAATTTCCAAGTGTGTCTGTTCAGTAAGGTTGCGGGTTGTCGGTCAAACGACGAAACGACAGTCGCCCCCGTTTACATAGATGAGGTGCATCAAATCGGGACAAAAACTCAAAGAAACGGCTTAGATCGAGGTAGATAGTGTTTCACTTTGTCTTTTAAAGCCTGGATTGCCCAGGTTCGCAGATTTACAAGTGTATCCGCTCCAGTAAAGATGCTTTCACGACTAGGTAGGTTAATGATACACCAGCATGAAGTTTACCATGGAGATGAGACTAAAGCAATTAGTTTTATCCGCCCTCAATTCCAGTTCACCAGGTGACTACCATTAAACATATTATTAAGTGTGCGGTAATCGGAACCCCGTTGATCAAGGGGAGCGATTCTTCATATCACGTCACAGCAGATCAATTACTGGAAACGAACAGTGCAGACGAATTCCACTGGCCTATGCTGAGGAATTCATTTCATCCACTTGTAAATTTGCGAGGCGAATTGCTTTTTCCAAGGGGAAAACACAGTAGTCACAGATGTTTACGGAAGTAGTACGTTTATGTACTCCACACACTACTAATAATAGAAACATCAAAAAATGAGGGATTCGGCCAGGTCTCAGCTTGTTATGCATACCAAGTTGACTGCTAAAGCATCCGTCAAATCATCTATCAGAACGAAAGACGGCGGTTTTGACCACTAGGATAGAGCTATTGAAGTGAAGCAGAAATTGGGCAAGATAACTAAGGAGCAAGGTTGACTTTGTTTTTCACTTTGGAAAGAATGACTTTTTTTCCGTTCTAAGAGTTCGCAGCCTCATGTTACGTAATTATTAATTCCCAGAATTTTCGGATTACAGTATTAGTGTAACGATGGATACTACCAGTGAGCGATGCGAGTAGTACGTTTAGTCGTAAAGCCACTTCACGTCTCTTGAAAGGTGATACCTATTACGGAATTTGTGGAGTCAATTTGTAGCATTTGCTTGCAGTTGAGTAACAGTCAGTGAATATCCAGGAAAGTTCAGGAAAACGAGTTCAAGGAGAAGATGGATATTCAGTTTTTGTAAGCAAGATGCATATGAGAGTTTTTCTCCCCTGTCCAATAGTTTGTAACTGTTCAGTTGGCGTTTTCTGATGAAAACTCCGAAGCGAAAGACTTCCTTTCACCAGTGCTACTAAGTACTTCGTTTTTGGGCAGCCAAATCGAATGTAGGCTCCGTCAAACCTTGAGCTACACATCGCACAGAGGCGATTGGTTGAGCAGACTGAATGAATTTCAAACGTGCCTCTTCCAGAGCACCTTGCCCCAGTGCCTTTCAGCATGTAAGTGACAACCGTTTGCAAAGAAGCGTTTCATCATTTCGGTCTGAAGGGTGTGTTCGAGACAAAACTGCCAAAAACTGCATGAGTCCAGCGTCCTTTATGTTCGCAGAAGGTTTGCCTTAATTTTCTTCCCAAGCGGAATCCATACGTGGTGTTCAGTGGCATAGCGCTGCGACATAAATGTTTCCAAGACCCACGATTGATATATCTGTATTGGGTGTTTATCGTACAAGACCAAGTATTCAAACAAAATGGTACGGTCGCAGTTATGTGGATTTCTGTTATGCGTTATCCACAGATCTAACGCTTGATTATAAACTGAACACACGTGTTGCGGAAGCCAGTAGAACATTTGAAGAAAAGTCTCTCCAAAAAACGCCAAGACCTTAGTAGTTGTACATCTTCTACACTGTTTTCACCACTGCAAAATTATGAAACGTGGGCAGTTTAAAGAAGACGGGCTCAAATTCTAGATTTGCAATATCTACGTAAAGTGCCGCATCGCAGATAGTCGCATCAATTCTCGAACAAGGGATTCCTTCTGAAGTGCAAACGATTATTGAACCAGGTATAGTACTTTGTATATCTGAGTCCGCTGACGCGGAAGCTCATATTCCAGAAACAGCTTATCCAGATTCAGCAAAAACGCAGCGTGAATGCAGGGATACCTCGAGTTTTGTCACTGGAATGGTACTAGGGCAAATTCGAGCAGTTTCAGCCTGCGTTGTTGACCATGGAACGATAGAGCACTTGACAGGAGCTTAGAGAACGACCATCTAAACAGATTTGACAAGATTAGTGAAGCCATGCCTCTCGGCACTGCAAAAGGAGTTGAACTTCTCCAGAGAAGCCCCGATCAATCGGACTTGGGCAAAAAACAGACGCGCGTGCACTTTTTAACTATCAGGAAGGTCAGATTCCTGGAAATACCCCAGAAGCCCGGAAGCTAATATGGCCCTAAAACTTCACCAAAACCTCAATAGGAAAGCCGGCAAGCGTCCAGGCCAGTCATTCAGACAGTCAGTCGGTTTAGCAACGACCGATAAGTATCCACGCACGCCACAGAAGCACGGCCGACTGTGATAGGTGTTCAGGCATTTCGTGGAGGCACGGTCGATGTTGATCGGTGTTTACTTAATGCCTATCAGTGTCAAAAAGTACCTTCCAATAGCGTGGGGATGTTGTAACTTTTGCACTCGTTCTTTGCAATAAAGCTGTTGTGTTCTTTGTTTGGCACCAGGCAGTGGAGCGGAGATAGCAGTCAGATATAACATGACCGTTTCATGATCATCACCTGCCTGGAGTATTTTCATCCTAAGGAGATCAATATCACGGACCAGCTGACTTCACCAATCAATAGGAAAGCCGGCAAGCGTCCAGGCCAGTCATTCAGACAGTCAGTCGGTTTAGCAACGACCGATAAGTATCCACGCACGCCACAGAAGCACGGCCGACTGTGATAGGTGTTCAGGCATTTCGTGGAGGCACGGTCGATGTTGATCGGTGTTTACTTAATGCCTATCAGTGTCAAAAAGTACCTTCCAATAGCGTGGGGATGTTGTAACTTTTGCACTCGTTCTTTGCAATAAAGCTGTTGTGTTCTTTGTTTGGCACCAGGCAGTGGAGCGGAGATAGCAGTCAGATATAACATGACCGTTTCATGATCATCACCTGCCTGGAGTATTTTCATCCTAAGGAGATCAATATCACGGACCAGCTGGTTGGCGAACTGCATTCAGTCCCTGCATCATCGTCTCAGGGGTAATGTATAGGCTTCAGAGAATATTCCTACGGTACAATAATGGGAAAGGTTCGGCAGTATGTTGAAGTTCGGGGAAAATGACGGAAAACGTAGGCATTCCAGTGACAAAGAAGTAACTGCCATCATATGTAAGCTGACTGATGGCTTACAGCAGCCATCTGTATGTTGGTCAACGGCCTCAAATACCCACACGGAGAAGCGTATTCGGCCCGGTGCTAACCATCTGCGGTTTCCAAATTATGCTCAGAGATCCACTGGTTAAAACAGCGTTAATCGATGAATTCCACTCGAATGTCTGCCGTCCATTGTAAGAGAACGGATAAGAGAAACTCACAGTCCAGCCTCCCGGAAAGGCTTGACTACGTGAAAAAATCAAGGACGTTATGATTACTGGGAATCTAAGCACTCGTAAGGCACAAGAAAAACTGTCGTTTCTTAATGACAGCACCCCTTCAAACGATTTTTACCATTTGTTACCCACTCTTGTGCCTCAGTTCGGTTAACCAGTATATTTTATTCAAGCCTAAAGAAAAATATTGCTCTCAGGGTAAATGTCCAGAATCGTTAAACATAGTCCGATGTGAAGCTCAACAATCTGACAATGAAAGCTCACTTCTTGCAGTTGGTAGTCGGACACCAGAACCAATCCGCTGGGAGTGACAGCCACGTCGAATGGGCTGACCATTTTCGTTGACTCGTTGGGAGAATCAGCAAAACTCGAGAGAAACTTTCCCGATGGACTGAATATCTATGCATTTTGAATCAGAGAACAAGACGTTAGCTGTTAGTATGCGGTAGTTTATGTGATATGAACACCAAACTAGGGTTTTGTGAACAAGTGCAGCGCTTTTAACAGAATTTCTATGCTGCCTATCTTTAGGGGCACGAGAAACACCGCAAAACGCCTTACCCTGTTATGACCGATCACAATCAATTCTAACTGGAGAAAATCAACAACACGCGTTGATTGCTTTCTTCCATTCTTACTCTGGGACAAGGAGTTTCTGAGAAATACACTCATTTGCAACAGCAACGACATCACCACTACCACCACCAACTTCAAAAACAACAACACCACCAACCTCACTATCAACGCCACCACAAACAGCAACTTCAACAACGGCGACAACAACAACTCCAACAACTTCAACAGCAACAGAAACACCAACAACTTCAACAACAGCACCTCCAACAGCAACTTCAACAACAGCATCACCACCACCAGCTTCAACAACAGCACCACCACTAACAACTTTTGAATCAGAGAACAAGACGTTAGCTGTTAGTATGCGGTAGTTTATGTGATATGAACACCAAACTAGGGTTTTGTGAACAAGTGCAGCGCTTTTAACAGAATTTCTATGCTGCCTATCTTTAGGGGCACGAGAAACACCGCAAAACGCCTTACCCTGTTATGACCGATCACAATCAATTCTAACTGGAGAAAATCAACAACACGCGTTGATTGCTTTCTTCCATTCTTACTCTGGGACAAGGAGTTTCTGAGAAATACACTCATTTGCAACAGCAACGACATCACCACTACCACCACCAACTTCAAAAACAACAACACCACCAACCTCACTATCAACGCCACCACAAACAGCAACTTTCAACAACGCGACAACAACTCCAACAACTTCAACAGCAACAGAAACACCAACAACTTCAACAACAGCACCTCCAACAGCAACTTCAACAACAGCATCACCACCACCAGCTTCAACAACAGCACCACCACTAACAACGACTTCAACAACATCGGCAACACCGACAACATCAACTTCAACAACAACAACACCATCACCACCACCCACAACAACTTGAACAACAACACCACCAACGACAACTTTAACAAAAACACTACCACCACCACCAACAAAAACTTCAACAACACCGACAACGACACTATTAACAACAACAACAACTTCAACGACAACAACAACACCAACACCACAATCACCACCACCAACAACTTCAACAACACCGGCAATACCACCACCAACAACTTCAACAACACCGGCAATACCACCATCAACAACTTTAACAACAACATTGACAGGAACACCACCACCAACAACAACTCGAGCAACAACAGCAACACCACCATGACCACCACCACCACCAACAGCAACAACAGCAAAAACAGGGTTTTAGCACATAGTCCATGATTCAGCCATTAACCTGACCCCCCAGAACAAGCAAGCGTTCGCTAAGGGTTTAGTGCCAAACATGGCAATGCGGCGTATAAAGGACACACATTTTAGACTACGTTGACGCGTAGGTCGGCTGAGGACATCTCAGTCTCAATGTGTTTGGTGTATTTTTCCCTACTTTACTGCATCTTGTAACATGCTATGCCGTACTCATCATATTCTCCCTGTGCTTGGCTAGTGGGCGATCAGTCCACTATGTGCCATGCCGAACTCGGCTCCAACCCACGCTTGTAACTGTGGTTCTTTTTTAATCTGGACGGAAACCTCGGGAAAGCAGAATTCGAATGATTATTAACCTGTCTGTAGAATTCCGGTTAGTTTTCTCCAGAGTGAGAGCAGCTACAGAATTTCGGTTAGCGCACCAAACAAACTATCTATTTAGTATTTGGAATTTTCTGAAACTCAATAATACGTGGATATTTTTCTCGTTTCTCAGGTTTTAATAAACCACTTCAGAGCAAGCGCGTCAGAGGGCTGAACGCTGTATGTGTAGTTATAAGCTAGGTTTCTATGATAGGTAAAAGAGAAAAAAACAACTTAGAATAATCGTTATAATGCTCGTAATAATCATAAATAATAATACTTATGATCATACTACCAACAATCATAAAAGAAACTCTGCCGTTACCATGGAGTGCTTGTCTTGTTGGAAAAGTTTATACAGTCGCAACAAGTTCATGGATCTCGGTCTACTGAGACAAATTTGGGCTGCGAACTGAATCGGTTCAACCGCCTTGTAAATTTTGAATCGGCTTTAGGGTTAGGGTTCATGTCTATCTATCTACTCAGTAGTGTCCTGTCCAGCCGTATGTATCCAACCTCAGTGACTTCGCTATGGCGATCCTGCGCCCTAGGGGATACTCAGCAGTGGTAGCATTTTTGTCTTTTTTTGCGACGGTCTGACCATCAACAATGCAACTCAAACGCTGCACATTTTGTCATAGCCCTGGGTGGTAAAACTCAGCGGCGCACACATGTGGAAACTAAACAGTAGGAATAATAAATTAGACGATAAAGTGGAGGAAAAAGGTGAACACGACCGACAATGTATAAAATTGGTTCACTGTGACCTAGATGAGATTTTCACGGAAAATCAGGTAGTCGTGAAACAACCTGATTAAAGCGTGTTTTAAACCGACCACATTTGTTCCAATTACCTTTATCTTTGCGTTGTCACGATCCACAACAAATATATGGCTACTCGATGGGTTGAGAGCCAGTCCGGTAGGCCATACATCTCTTGTGTCGGTCACCACTCGAGAATCAAATTCCACTTCAGTAATCAAGCGACTTTGTCGCGGTCTTTCAGCTTGTGATTTGGTGAGAGTTGAACATTGCGTTGCCTGCGCTGTTCGAGTGCTTGTACTGAAAATCCAAGAACAGAAGTCAAAAACTTTTTTATTCCAGTTGTTCCTTTCAGTTTCTTCTGAAATATAGCACCATAGTGAAAGTGTTGGGGAGGTATGGAATAACGAGTACCGAACAGCCTAAAATACTTGTAATGTACTATTAATAAGGTTGCTGAAAATCCGTTGACAGCCCAAGACCGGTTTCGCCCTTCTTGGGGCTCATCAGGTAGGCGAAGTCCCCGGATTTCCGTCAACCTTATGTTCTACTTGAAACCAAATTGCACGAAATTAGCGAATATACACTCATTTGCAAACTAATTTGGCTTTGTGAGAATATCACAAACGAGAGATTCAGCTGGGTTCCAGGTGAGTCTCTCGAGAAACCAAATTATTTTGCAAATGAGTGTATATAGCCTAAAATACCGCTGCATTATGGAAATCACGGAACCTCGGTCAAACTGGAGACATCAGGCTCCACAATAAAGTGGGATGTAGAATTCCGCTAGCTGTATTCTGGCTTTCAGTGTTCAAAGAATCCAACGTTTGAGAAAGACATAAACAATCGGTTGTTACGTTACTGATGTTCACCGAACCTTTTAGAAACAGTGTAACGGTGGATACTACTGATGAGACATGCGAGTAGTATCTTCTCGTGAATCCGCTTCACGTCTCTTGAAAAGTGAGATCTATTACGGAATATGTGGAGTTGCTTTGTAGCATTTGCCTGCATTTAAGTAACAGTCAATGAATATCCAGGGAAGTTTATGAAGACGCGTTCAAGGAGAAGATGGATATTCGGTTTTGTAAACAGGATGCACATGAGAGTTTTACTCCCCTATCCAATAGTCTGTAACTGTTCAGTTGGTGTTTCCCTAATAAACAACTCCGCGCCGAAGGCTTTCTTCCTTTCAACAGTAGCGTCCTGATCGGCTCCGACCGGGATTCACAGTACCAGTGAGTGAACGGGTTACTCTTTTTATCGGAGAGGAGTTGAGCCAGATGCCTCATTACTGAACTGTTCTGATGGAACTTCTCAGCAGTTTGAGGCCAGGAAATAACAGCTAACGACCCCGAAAGCAACGAAGAATATTTATCGACCGGAGAAGTTCCGTTCATGTGACCCCAACTAATTCTGAGCTCATAGTTAACAAACTTTATTGAGCATAACACATTTTCTTGAATTCGCCCAATTTTGCAGTGGCAAGTCAAGTGTAAATCGTAGTTTTGAAAGACGTCAGCAACTTTTGAGCGAACTTCACGCAGGAAACATTGGAGTAAGCTATGATGGCATACAGATAAATCAGGAAATATGCGTTGAAGGGCGAGCGGGTCTTCCATTTTGCGGATTGCTTGAAACACTTGTAGTGGGTACTAGCAGACACTTGTAGTGTCTAATAGACCAGTCATTTCGGTATGTCAGGCTCTCAGGGCTTCCCTGACTCCGGGTTTCATGGCTGCCCAACCCCTAAAATGTAGCAATTTAGCCGTTTATACCATCTATCTCGTTCAAAACAAGTACGCTAACCAAAAACACGTACGAACTAGGATCTGCAGTGACAAAGTTTGGCACGACAAGTGTAGTCTAATTAGGTATTGTATAACTCAATTTAGCCAACGTCTTTGTTCATTAGATCATCTCGAGGGGTTTGCCGCACAAACAGTGAACCAAGTGACGAAATTCAGTTACGATGAAGTACCGTATTCAACAGAATGGTGTAAGTTTTATGCGGTACTAAAACTGACAATACAATAGCTGTGCACAAAGCGTGGCCATAAGGATCCATCAGAAATTTGAGTTGAAAATGATCCTTCATTCAAAATGGCATCCTTCATCCAAAATTTAACTCCCAAATGAGTAGCTTTTATAAGTGCATCGAAAAGATGAGATCAACAATGGAACTTGAGAATTGGTGGAGGAATTTCCCTGTGAACAATTAGAGATTTCAAAAAGATGGGAAGTACAGCGAAAATAGTTCAAGACGCTATGTGCATACATATAAACACACACATATATTCAGACATATATATATATATATGTATATATATATATATAATATAAC
>NW_008751953.1:557067-596722 GCF_000715545.1 Opisthorchis viverrini
TATAGACATATATATATATATATATATATATATATATATACCATAATCCACCAAGAGGGATCACCTTGGGGAAAGTGGAACATGAGCCCCATGAAGAAGCAGAAATGATACAGAATACCACTGGGAATTCTTCAATTGAGCAGCTTCTTTTCACAGAATTATTTTTTGGAATATTACTGTACCGTCTGTGTTTCGAGCTACATCACGTATTCAACATCTCAAGCTTGAAAGTAGAAGGAATATTAGTAGATTGGACATTAACGACGGCTGCCGATTGGTTCGCTGAGCTGAGCAGTTTTTTGGCAAACGCTCCACAACCAGTCGAGGTGATAAGATCAACGCGTTGGGCGGATATCACCTGACGTCGCTGGTGAAGCCACCTCGATGAGTGATGGAACGTCTGCAACGCCAACTCAACGAAAGAAACCCATGGCGAGGCTTGAAAGTGCTTTTCCAAGCAGAAGGGAACAGGCAGCTAGAGCTTTAGCATCCACTGAGCTGTTTAATTAACCCACCGCGCGATTCATATTTTCAAAGAAGTCGTCTTAGGCGATTTTCGAACATGGAGTTTGAAAAACCTAACCGCTTACTCATCGGAGAAGCATTGTTCGTTAGGTTATCCTAATCCAATCACGGAGCACAAACATGAGGCATATGTTGTTAACTGCTCAGTTGCTCATCTTCCTTGAAAGAAAAAATATTTCAGCTGTCGACTGATAAAGTCAAAACTACCGCCATACTGTGCTGCCAGTTGGGTGGTACGTCGTTTGATGCAACCAAGCAGTGTTTTCTCGATGACTTTCTCTAGGCTGCTGCCTTTAATTACGTCGTGTTAGGGATACACCGTTCGTGTCGTAATAACATTCAAAAAAGTTTCAGAAAGTGAAAGGATTCGCCTTGAACGAGGCTCACCACATCGAAGTTGATCATAGCCTCACCGTTTTGTAATAATTTCCGTTGCATACAAGCAGCGGGCAAAAGCAGATATACATTTCGAGAAATACACTCAGTTGCAAATCAATCTGGTTTTCACGGGTGACTCAATTGAATCTCTCGTTTATGATGTCCTCCAGCTGAATGTGCTGCACACAGGCCGCCTCATGATTCAGTTGACACGATATTCGAGATAACACAGTACATTTTCATAAAGGAAACGAGAGATTCAGTTGAGTCCCTCGTGGAAACCAAATTGATTTGCAAATGAGTATATTTCTCAAAAATAGTCCAATTTGGGTTTGAGTGGAACATAGAATTGACGGAAACTCGGGGCCTGCGCCTACCTGATTAGCCCCAAGAAAGGTGAAATCGGTCGTGGGTTGTTGAAGAGTTTCCAGTAACCTTGTGAGTACTTTCCTTTATGCAGACGTACACTAGTTTTGTACAGGTTGCTAAAGTCATCTATTTGCTTGGTGAACTACATTCATTTGCAAATTAAACTGGTAATAAAGGAAGATTCAGCTGGATTTCACCTGAGTTTTTCTTTAGCAGCGACTTTGTTTACAAATGAGTGTAGTTTGTTAGTTGCGTACGGTTCGCTGTCAAAGTAGAACATACGATTTTTGATAACTCGCGAAATGCCCCCTTCTGACGATCTCTAAGCAGGACAAGGTAGAAGAGTTACGAACCTTCTGATGAGTAGTGTGACACGTCAAGATATCCGCTGCTTTAACTTTATCTGATCTAGAGGAGAACTTGGCGGAAGTTAGTGCAGTTTGTTGTGTCTCTTCCCCCGGTGTAGCTGACTGATCTCCTTATTGATTTACCATCCACTTTCGGCTTTCAGAATTCCGATGAAATGTCTTAGAATTAGCATGAGAATCAGTCACGAAATTCGCATGTGTCACACTCATGGTTCGCACAGGGTCAACAGTGCCCCGTTGATGTCCCGTGGAACTGCTGTAAAATTAACTGAGTTGCTTGTATGCTAAACAGAATAGCACCAGGTCCGACGGTACTCCCAAATTTACTCGAGAAACAGTGTCGTTTAAAGGTTAATCAGACGGCGGATCAAGTCCTTTTTATGGTGACATTTTTTGGTGTTGAGCGCGGTTTGCTTGTGCGCACCTTTCCTTCGATTCACATCTTTGTGCGTTTCAGGAAATACTTTATTGAACTATGATGAGTCAAATACTTAACAACTCGCGACTGAAATGTCCGGAAAGTGTTTAAAAGTTACGAATACGCTCTAGAAAATGTTTAACAGATATGAGTGAAATGGCGCAACGAAAATTCATGAGTATCGCAGTGATACATGAAACTTAGACCGTAAAACAAGATGTTACACGTATTATTCTTTGCACACACATACCTACAGACGGTTTGAGTGACCTTGAAATTAGGGCTTTGCATCATCCGCCCGTTCGTCCACTCGTCAAAATCAGCTTCACTAGATGTATTCACACCTACAGAGTTACAATTGACGCTGGTTGACTCTGGAATATCACATTGTGTTTTGTTCTGGTCTTCAGGTAACTGTTGCAGCGAAATTGTCGAGGAAGAATCCTGGTTGAACTGAATGTGACCGAACAAGTATTTTTGAGCTCTGTTCCATTCAGTCAAGTTTGTATCTGCGTTACTTTCTTCCTCTCCAACAGTGACGTCTAAGGGGAATTCCCCCTTGTGAAATACGGGCTGTAGTTTAGCTGCAAATGATCAAAAATAGATTACACACGTCTCACTGAGCAGAAAAATTAAACAGGTGAGGCAGCAGAGGCATTTTTGGGCTCTGATGGGATAACTGCTTGTTTTTCGCGGAAGAACGTGCTAGTAATCAGTGAGACAGGAGTTACTATTGAAATACTCGCCTGAACTTCATTTTCAAGAAGGGGCTTATCAAGAATAAGTAGTAAACAAGACGGGAAGTTCCACAATTTATATGACAGCCTACTTGATACAAATTGAAACTGCTAAAAAGGAAGACGAACGTTCGGAAATCCGCAAAACAGCAAACTAGATATCGTGAAATCCCTGTGGGCAAACGTTTTTGGGCAGAATTATAAAGTTTGCCGAAAAAATCAAAATCTAGCCTAAACTTGAATCCATAAAAAACGGCTCTAGAATAAGATGGACGCAAAAACCTCCATTCTGCCACGTTTGATGGTCTTCAATCTTTGAGGTTATCGGTGTTCGAAGGAGAAAGTATGTCCTCTTGCTGTTCAGGACAACACCAGGTCGACAACCCTGTTTGGCCGAATGGTGAAAGGTAAAGTAAACTCCAAGTAGGTTCGCTCAACTGGAACAAACTTCATTCTTCCAGACCTGATGTTTAACTCTGGAGACACAGAGGAACGAGGTTGCGATGCGCCCATTACCAGTCTGATAAATGCGGTCCCAAATGTGAAAACATATATCCCATCGGTAGGAATTAGACTCCTTGGCAGTGGACATAATGATCACTACAAGATGAATCACAAACGAGACGTGCTTAATTGAGCAAATGAGGAAACGGAGGTTAAAACTTGAGGATCATGAAGCAAAACCGATGTTTCCAGCCTTCAGTTATTTTCCACTAGGATAGATCACGAATGGTCTACATGCTTCCTGCACGATATGGCCTCAGGAGCAGACACTAATCAGTTGAGGGGGTACAGTTGAAAATTTCTACGCTAAAAGGCCATATCTCATAGGTTCAAACTAGGACCAACCGGATATTTTTTCCTTGAAGGGCCGAATTTTTGTGCGTAATCTAATCCCAGTTCTTTTCCGTAAAAAGGATTAAACCCGTACGAGGTCTTCTTTCGGCAAACTTTATATACACCGTCCGATTTTTTATCTTTCTGTTAGGTAAAATGCCAGGATTGAGGTATTCGAATTCAGCACGCAGTTGGGCTATTTCACCTCTTATATTGAGAGGCTGGAAAGACAAATCCAAGAAGGTGGAGAACTCGATCTTTCTAAATGAGTGAGTAGCGCTGTCGCACATTGACCGGCTGGTCTTAAACCGACTCGTTGTACGAATATTTTGAATGCTACCCACTGGCCATTTACCTGGACCAACAGGTCATCTGAGAGGCTGAAGCTGTAGACGTTTGATGTGCAAATGACCAAATCAGTAGGTGCCCGGGAGGCCCAGCGACGCTGTGTTGAGGTTATTTCTTTCGTATAACAGCAAGGCTCAAATAGGGGTGAGGTATAGACCACCTACGTTCCAAGAATCCGCACCCACTGAGGCAACCCGCCGTGCATGCTCGAAAATGTAGTCGATCTGCGACCATCGTTTGAAAACTGTGTTTTCTGGGGTTCTGTAAAATGATATTAGTGACAATAAGCTAAATAAGGGCGGCGAAGGGTATGAGCCTGTTGCCATTTCACGGCGCTTGCTCAATCCATGTCGGTCAAGTATACGAGCAGGTGTTGTCGTATTGTTCACCAACTCGGACGCTCCAGTCAGCGCCCACTATCAGCAAGTTTGTTCTTCAGGTCTTGTTAGCCAGCTGCTGAAACTGTTTGTAGGACTGGTCATTTTCTGTTGGGTCCGTTGAACATAGATAGCTAGTACATTCAAGGAGTTGTATTTGAAAGGGCCTACCAAAAGCCTTGGAGATACTGAAAGTGTCAACTAGGGTAAGAACATTCTAAGAGTTAACGAATGCTTCCTTCTTATATCGAGAACCTCGGCTTGCTTTCTGTTTAACTCAGTCGCTGCGCCATCAACGAATGCGTTTGAGGACGTCTTTGTGTGAACTGAATTACATGTTAGGGACACCGTCATTGAAATCCCATGGGTTACTTCCAAAGAACCATTTGACTGACGTTGTACATCTTGACTTTGCACAAACAAGTTGAAACAGAAAATAGGCAATGCCGGTGTTAGGAGGATTCAGACAGCAGTCGAATCCGCCAATCCACTAGAGTTGATTTATGTACCCTCAGATGCTGGTCTGGAACCAATGTTTAGCCAGCTCTTCCAGACGGAGAGCCAGTGAACCGGTCACCAGGCCATAGTGTCACACCTCTACGTATACTCTTTTGCTTTGACAAAAACACATCCGCCGTAAGTAAGCGTCAAATGGAACTTCCCAAGCAGAACCAACATCGTAACAGTCACAGTAGTGTGAAAAGGAGAGGCATTTCCTAAGAGATTCGCACTTGACTACGGTGAGACCGTTTCAGATCGTCGTATTTCGAAAGTACCTTCAAAATTCACAGGGCGATTTCTCGGTTGCACGAGGAGTTGGAATTTCCTTCCTGATCGATGTTTTGTCTTTCAGATGGAATCACTCTGTGTTGAAACATGGCACGGCACAGCCACTTCGTTCTGGTTAGAAATCCACAATGGTTTAAACTTCACAAACGTCCAGGGGGAATCGAAACCGCGAACTTCTGTCTAGTAGAATAAAACCAAACTCTTCGGACACAAGCAGCTGACCAGCAGCGCAATTAGCTTAGGCAGGACTTTTCCAACAACAGTACACATTCTATGTTGTACGCTGTCTACTCTTACATCTCGTTCGAACGACACTACTCCACCTCAGCTATTCCACCAACATCCGGTAGGAAGAGCAGTTGTTGTCTGCTGTAATTCCCCACATGTGGCCCACCCAAACATAGTTGGTGTGTCAGTACGTCAGTGGAACAAAAGAAACTTGCAGGTAAACACTCATTTGCAGGTTACTATGATGCTAACGTGATACCCAGCTGAGTTTATGTTGTATCGTGGGTGGCCGTCTATGGGTTGCGCCTGCACTGAGCCTGCCAGACTACGCGATAGGGAGAAGACAGAGGACTCGGGACACGGCTCTATTATCAGGACAAAACATACAGAGCGTCTGCGTAAATATATAGGATGACTAAATGGCCAAATATGGTCGTTCACTTGTTCGCTCCGTACAGCCAATGGCGGTGTTCCGGTCGCGAGCACTCTCAGGCCCACTACGCTGGTCGTATGTTGCTAAGCCGTGTTTGATGGGCTCCGCCAACGCACCTGCTTTCCGGACGTGTCGTACCGATGGTGACCTTGGGGATGTGTCACTCTCTGCACATGTACTTTTTCCATGTCTGGGTGCGTCCTGACAGTTTATACTACTGATCAGCTAAATTTTCCGCACAAAGACCGTCTGGTAATTGAATGGGAAACATCGTTCGATATTCCATCGTATGATACTACTCATAGTGTTGACGAGCTGTACAAAAGTTTTAATCAGTTGTCTGACCAAAAATGTTCCCCTTACTCACAGTAGAACCCAGTTCTTCCTTTTGATATTTACGAGTGTGAAACCTACGTGTGATTTAGAGTTTGAGTAGTCTCACTTTTGAGTAGTGTCGCTCAAGGGAAGTAACTGAACCCGATCAAGGTTGGTGAATTTTAGGAACTAAAATCGGCTGTCATAAATCACTGGTATTTAGTTGGACGATGAAAATCCACTCCCTCAGATTGGTGACCACTGTGTCCTGTTGTTTAGGTACGCAGACTTCGTGTTGATGGGGTGTTGGTCACACGTTTGTCTTGCTTTTCAATAGAAGGGGAGAGCAAAACATGGTTCGGTCAAGGGTACTACCTTCCAATCAGCCCCAGAAAAAGCTGATAAATGTACAAAGCTTCCTATAACTTGTAATATTACCAGGAGACATACAGGCTGGTTCAAAAAGAGTTGAGCATAGGTTCAAAAAGCCGAGAAACATACCTCTGACTTCCCTAAATTGCTGGCTGTTCAAGTAATCCAAGCGCTGGAGGACGAATGCAGCGATTGGAATAAGTTCCTCCGGTCTGTGTTTTTGGAGAAACAAGGAACGTGAATTCCGTTTTAGTACGATGCAAAATTTTCTAAGACGCCGAAAGTCAAGTCTACGCGGTTTCAACTCGTAAAAGGACTGTAGCACGCATTAAAGTTTGATTCCTGTCTGCTTACTTGACCAATAAACAAACATGAAGTATTCGGGGGCTTTCTGGTGACACCAAACGTGCCAGACATTTTCAGGAACATTTAGGATCTGAGTTAATGAGCGATTTGGAATGGCTAATATTAGTAGCGTTTTACTGCTGATAATTTTATAATTCTGGATTTTCTCAACTCCGCTTGCGATTGCTTGGCTTTTAGATGAACTGATCACACTGCATAGGTTGCGCTGGCTTGGCCACGTGTTGCGTATGCCAGTCGACCGACTTCCTCGAAGAACTCTTTTCGCACAACCACGTGAAGGGTGGAAGAGAGCCAGAGGCGGTCAAACAATGACTTGGCAGCGAAGTAGGAAAGCCATTACCAGCAAACTCAGCTGCGCTGGTCGCTGCCGTCTTCCTGGATGGGGACCCCGAGACGGTCCACATCAATGGTTAGAGACATTGTCAGACATGGCCCAGTCGCGTCCTCAAAGGCGCTCATGCACCCAAGCTGTTGCCTTCAATGCATAGCTCCTTTTCCACCCCCCACTTGACAGCCCACTGACAATGCTCGATTTATGCACCAATTTGTCAGCTCCCGCCTGCAATGCGCAGCTACCTACCCCTCCCCCCAAATCATCGGCGAACGAAACTGTGGCAGCCATAACCACTGTACGACGAGTACACGGTTATTACAGCTGACGATGATGATGATAATGATGAGTAGTGTGGCTGCGAGTAGTTGGCGCACAATAACTTTCCTTAACGGTTTTGTAAAGGCTACTGAAACAGCTCCAAGTGTCGGTCTATCGCAAATCAACCCATTCTACTCTTTATTTAAGCCCGGAGCTGTGTCATTCAGTTAGCATGGGAAGAGCTTCTGTGCAGTCCCTGATCAATAAAGTAAATGAGATTTGCTATCATAGTTTTTCCTGGTGTAACAAAGTGAGCAAAATCCAGAAAAATGCCGATGAAAATAAACTATTCTACTTCGTTACTCGGGAATATCTTTGATCATAGAGGAGCAGGCCGTGGTCCAGAGTTGTCAGGACACCTTCTAGATACCTTAAAACTGAAAAATCTTTGAGCGAATCATTGCGGTCGAAGCTGAGCTCGATACCTGAACTATGTTTAAAGTTGATCATACGGCAGAAAGACATCGAGTGCTTTCGAAGTAACCGGACACTGGGGTGGCCACAGAATCTTGTTCGACATAAACTCCCGTAGTGTTTGACTGAGAACAGACTACATCCAGCCGAACGGATGGGCTTTTTTCCGTAAGCGATGTAACGAGTCTGAAAGCGCATACATTGATGTGAATGGAGAAAAATTCTAGTACCACTCCATACCTTTTGTCAAACCCTGTAACCATGGCGGCTTAAGGGTTATGTATTTGGTCAAATCTGATTGTCGAAGCTGTGAGATTAGGTTAGATTCGCCACATAGTTGCATTCAGCCGATGGCATTCCCACAAAAGAGCCAAGCGGAAAGTGGTTTTACAAGACTTGCTTTATAGCGTTTTAATGTAAAACATGGATTGGGTTGTGGAAGTCTCCTAATAAAGCGGATATCAATATCTATCGGATTACTGCTTCAGAATGACAACCAGAACACAGAGTAGACCTCTAAGCAGACCACATCCATCCGAGAAAGACCAACAAGTAAAAGAAGTATTAACGCGTCGAAATAGAGCGCTTTTGACCAAAACGTAACCCAGAGAGATTGGCCAGCATAAAGGGCAGTTGGGTGCGGAAACCCTTAGCTCGCTTCCCAACCCGAGATATCGATCCATCAAGAACACGCGCGCATAGCGTTGCGGTCCCCAATCCAGACAGTAACTAAAAGATTCGTATGTATAGAAACGCTCATCCAGTTGTCCTTTTACCATACCAGAAACTCACTACCACGGATTGTATTTGAGTTTGCGGGTTAGTCGCCCAGTACTGGCGAAGCACACTCGAGCCCTTATCCTTCATCTAGGATGACACCATCCAGAAGTGGATTTCTGGTTTGTACTGATTCGATGTGGTAGCGCATATGTGATTGATGGACTTACCTAAGAGGTAACGGATGATAAGGCATGCCATCATTTTTGCTGACAAACCAAAGACAAGTTTGGACAATGATCCCATAGTAAAAAACAAGATGGGGAAACCACTAGTTGTTGCGGGCGATGTATACCAAATGTAATCAGTTAGGACGGAAAACCTCATGTCCCGAAAATGTGGCACAAAACTAACTAAGGAAGGTACCCCATTGGAGTTTTCCGGAGATCTGCTAGCTAAAGAGGCGATGGGTCAAGGAACAACCAACAATGGATCTGTGCTCACCTGCCATACTCTTGGAGTGCTTTTGCGTAACGTTGTGCAACATCACACTGAACAATGAAAGGATCCAACGGATCACGATATTTATTCACTTCTCTCAGCTCAACTTCGACTCTGTCTACCGCGATCTGCTTCAGCTGCCTGGCAACCTCATCGATTTTACTATGCAGCTCAATGGAACGCTTGTCGATTTCGTTATTGACATTTGAAATGAGGGAATCCAGATCCGAAGCATACTCAGCAATGCACTGGAGATAATTCTGGAAAGTAAATGCACGCAAAATGCAGTGTAAATTTAGAAGACTTTCGCGCGTTTTCCGGTACTTCTTGGCGGAAGTACTGTCTTTGACGATCAAAACGGTATGAAACGCTCTAAGCTCGAACCCTGCTTCATCTTTCTGTCCTATTCAGGTCGATAAAATAAACAGTGTCTTGTCGTTCACTTTGGTTCCCCGTGAAAAGCGAGTGTTTGGGATCGAAATTCTCTCCAGTTCTGGTGCTTTCAAATTAGGTGATATCTTTAAAGTTGTATCATGCATCACTTACGGTGACAGAGTTAAAGTATACTCTAAGGAGGAAAACACAAAAGATTCTCTGTTCAATAAGTCCGTATGCTAGCTCTACTGTCGGCATAGCGTGTCAGCGCTGGTCAATAAATTCGAAATTTGCCAAGTTCATTCAGACACAGCAGGAAGTGAGGTTTCCCAACTTCGTGCGAGAAGACGTGGCTACATGCTGAAAAGAGCAGTGAGTAACAAAGCACCGTAGGAAAAGCGTCAATAGTCCAAATGGTCACCTTTTGGTCATTTTAACCGTGTTGTCCGTTAGTCTTTGATGTATTACTGACGATTCGCCTTACCTATGCTCTTGATCATCTGTGGCTCTCAGGTATGGTTTACAGTGTGTTTTCCTATTGGTTCATTTTCTGTCGTTTTAAAGACTTGGTGAATTCAGCGTTCACAACGCTAACAGTTAACTATTTCTGTTAAGTTACTGCTTTGCGAGGGCCAGAACAGGGGTTTGTAGGCAAACAATTTTGCGATGCATTCACTGAGTATGCAAACTGGAGACCAGGCGGTTTGAACTCATTTGGGAAAGGAACCAGCGTTTTGAGTATATCTTCGATCCAGGGAGAAATCAGACAGTAACAATGGTAAACTCGAAGCCGTCAGAACAGCATATGTGCTCATCTGCCTGGTGTAATGAAAGAGGTTAAAGGTAACAAAGAAGCAACAGTTAGGTGGCAGTCGGAAGGAAAGAGAGTTAGTTGGTGTCACTTTACTCCAGTTACCAAGAAAACAATATGTGGGGATATGGTACTGTACAAAAGGATTTCCGATATAAATGAGAATGCGCCCAGCCTCAGTCAGCGTAGACCCCGTTATTGTCTCATCTGGGTCGATTAATCCTGTGTCATTCTGCATCATTTCCAAGCTCACAGTGATAGGTTGTTAACCACGAACTTGGTCAGCTTCAAAATATCACGGCATTGTGTTTTCCCGAAAAAAACTTTTCTCTCTCATTTATTACTTATGAGTAATTGAGTAGGAAAGCCCTGTTGTCCATAAAGCAACCGACAGAAAACTCCTGCTTGTGTCAGCTGACTTGCCACTCAGCTATAACCTGATTGGTTCATCTACTGGATTAAGGATGTCGAAGAATGCTCACAGTTTTCACATTTAGCATTCACTCCAACTTATCTCAACTGTGAGTCCCAGCGTAGTTAAATTACCCGGCGTAAACTGAGACAATTTCCACTCGGAACCTGAAAAAGTGTGCAAAACGGTAGAACTTTAAATAAGAGTTAGGAGTCATTCGGAATGAATGGGGCCGATTCGTAGGTTTTGGTTGAACTGCCATCTAAGGGGCGATTATCAGGTGGGAAAAATTTTTCTCAACCCAATGAATATTCCTTGTCAAACAGCTTTGTTGTGCATCGCATGGACGCAGAATTTAAACTCATGTGAAATTCGCGCCAAACTTATGGGGATTTGAGTCCAGATAGGCATCTAATCTTCAAGAACGGCTTTGTCATTTAGCAAGGGATGTTGTCTATAGCGCAGTTGAGTGATGGTAGCCTCTGAGTGGTAGCATCTGCTGTCACATCGCTGCAAAAATAGAAAGCTGTCTGTGGAAATCCCAGGTTACACACTCCACGAATGAGAGTACAAATGACAATTTCTATCATTATTTACTGCCTACAGATGACAGTACTAACAAGCATAAGCTGTCTGACGTAGTTATTTAGTGCCTTGAATCAGTTCATGTTTCGAGAGAAAATATTGGAAAGCAGACTTGAGCTTGAAAATATTGCTGTAAACCAATATCTATTGGCTTCATCAGAGAAGAATTAAAACACTTGGATTCAGCAACAAATACAGCCATTCTACACATTGTGAGGGGGGTCGAGAACCTATTAGGCATACAGAAATCAGACTCTTCTCAAGTTTTCAGTTGGGCGAAGAAACTTTGAGAAACTCCAAGTGTCTTGGGGGGAACAACCTATAATTTACAAAATTCCCAATCGCACAAATTGCCAGATTTCCTTTCCGGCACGAAAAAACCAGTTTTTCTTGTTTACAACAGGAAGATCCCTATCCGGCTTGCATGAAGTTGGAAAGAAAGGTTCATATATCAATGGTAATCGGAGGTTCTTTTCTACCTGGCGCGCTCATGGTGCACAGTAACGCATTGCTGCCACGAGTTGTTCTCAAACGACTCAAAAGGTAAACATATAACTTACCTTAAACGATAGGATTGTATGGAGTCTTGTATGTTTGGTGCGTTTGTGGGCCATCCTACAAGGCTCGCACAGATTGTCACCGCATTCAACGCACCTAAAATAAACAGTTGATGTAATGGTTAACGCTGTCTGCTGTTGACACACGTCATGCAGTGGCCCACGTTTACGTCAAATGGAGCTAGCCCACTGATGAACGCTGTCAATATAGGCTAGCTACAATGTCAGTCGTCTTCAAAAATCATGCTTCTCAGAAAAGTAAAATCAAGTCAAGTTTGAGAAACCCTCAGTGTCGACAAAGGCAATTTGCGGTTTAGGGATCTAGCACGGGACTCTCTAAGATGATGCCATAAGCGGCCGCTGATGTGCCACTCTTAGGATCATTCATATTTGCCTCGTTTTGTGTAGGGTCATCAAAGTGTTACCACTGTGGCTGAATTATTCGCAAGGCTGAGCGGCGCAACTTTAAGTTTAATGTTCATTTCCGTATAGGCTCTCGAAAACTGGGATGAATGGCCTCAAAAATGAACCACTCCCTTCTAATCCCTATTCACTACTGAACGGGTTATGGTGCAATTTCGCTTCTTAGCCAAGGCATTGCCTCAACAATCCCTGTACTGTTTGCATTTACTAAAGCACTGATAATTCCATAAATGCTGCACTCATATTCTTCTGTCTTTTTGATGATGAATTTTATCGATCCCATTTATTATCACCATCGTGAACTGCAGGCCACTCCATCACGCAGCTCATTTAATTGAAATCACTCGAATGGATAACAAGGGTGCACCTCCAGATAAGAGTCGGTTTGTGATCGGATAAACAATTATGTGTTTGATGCAGCTCTAGAATAATGGAATGTTTTATTGTTGATTGAATCACCATCTCAAATTCGGCTCGAGACACCGTATTTCATGTTCTCTGTAATTCTTACACGTAAGGGAACTCTGTATGGAAAACAGACATTTCAGTGAACGCCAAGTCATCGCATTCTCAAATATACATGGTTTGGAATGGTCAGTAAGAAAAATAGGTTGAAAACCTAAAATCACAAAGCAGTGGCTTAGTACTCAGAGCACGGACGGATCAATGGAGACATTGAGACCACGTGTTCCATATGGATTATTGGGAGTGATCACTTACATCAGCTGTGTTTGCACGTGATGTCTCTTTGACTTTGACCGGTGCCAGTGAGCATTCCTAATGACCCAAAGGAATCCGTAGCCCAACAGCCTATCGATCCGTCGCTGCTCTGTTCAGCTGTTGGCCCAATATTCTGACTAACTGTTCAAAACTCACGTATATTTCCGAGTCAGCTGATGAGATACTCGAAAGGATACCCCTCTAAGACGTGTTTTCTAAATGGATCTCTCAGAATACTCTATCTAAATGCGGATTGTTTGTAACTTGCGAAATGAACCAGTACCTGGTAAAAAGTGGCTCGTCATCGGGAGGAAGAACCAAGGCAGCCAGGTGATAGCCAAGTATCAGTATATTAGGCACATTTCATAATATTAAATTGCCTGGAATGAATGTATATCTTCAGAAACACGTGATGTGTATGCTGCATTCTTTTAATATGGGTTGAAACCATTGGCCTCTAGATCTACAAAACATTAGTCGGGGTAAAAGTGATGAATTCGGCCAGTAAGTTAGAACGCAGGCAATGCTAAGGTAGACAAATGAATATTCCAGAGGATCTGTAAATACTCAATAACACCAAATACTCGATTACGCCAATTACATTTAGCTTGCAAAGGACGTGAGCGTCATGAGCTGCCACATTAGGGTACACCCTGAATGTATTCAGAGGAAGAAAGCATTCAACTGTATCGCCCCTCCGGTGCCTAGCTGCCATGCCACTCGAAAGAAGCACGAGGGCTGGGATACTGCCAGGTTGCCCAAGCCTAGACAGGGAAGTCGAGAGGCGGACGTCGGATTCGAACCACGAACCTTCCGGTCAGTAAATTCGCGCCATTTCGCCCCCCGAATGTACTTACTTGTTTACCCAATGTCCACCAGCATCCTCGGACGTATAGTCTTATTTGATCAGTTTTTACCAGGTCCAATCATCTGATTATAGAACAACTGAGTTAAGCGTAGCCAGCTTTCTTTTTTTGTGCCTTATCAAAGGATCAGGTACGAATCTGTTGTGACTCGGACCGGGAGAGGATGAATGTTTGAGACCGCAGCTGAATAAATGTGACCTGGAGTCTACTGCCTACTAACTGCTTGGGCGGAAGTCAAGGCCAACAGCCTTGCAGTGTCCAGCCAGCAGTATACCGACATGCAAGACAATACAAGAGCCGCATCACGAACAAATTTGGATAAGTCAAGTTGACGCTCCTGGTCTGACTAACTGAATGTGTATCCGCACGGTTGCATGTGGATGAATGACAATTTCAAGCCGAGTGTGGAAATAGCGATTGGGGGCGGGTGAAAGGGAGTTGTCAGTTCTGATTTAACACAGCAGTGGAAACAACGTTGTGAAATTGTATAACGGTTTTCACAGAACTAATAAGGGGAAACTGGGTGGGAACCACGGAAAATTAGTTCTGGTTGATGGGCACTAGGTCCTCGGGCTGCGCTCAGTGTTTTCTGCCTATTTTTAACGTAGTAGACATGGTTACAGCCATCCATGGGGATACCAGGTCTGGCTTCCTAAGAGGGTCCCTGAAATCTGCGAAGAACGACCTCATTTGTCAACGATAATGACGACACCATACATGTGTCTTAGGCAATGCATCGAGGCAGGCCCCGGTTTTGCCCTGAAAAGTGCCTGACTAGTGAGATGGAGTTAGGAATACTCGCATGAAACTGCAGACATTCAAAGTGGGTTTTTTGACGGATAACTGTGACAAAGAACACCTGAGAAAGTAAACAAACCGGTATTCCGATGTTGATGTTTGAGACTCCAGCTGGCAACAGTCACAGGGAAGAGCAACTTCGTTCTGAACCAGTTCAGCGAGACGTCTCAGACTTTTCAAAAACAAATCTTCTGAAGAAGAATGAACTTCGACAAGATTCTCTTTGGGCGACTGGTCTCCAAGAAACTCCAAAGGCCGGCAAATGCGGCAATGCTTCGAATCTGTATGGCTTCCAAAGCACTTATCGCATACCACATGTAGACAGGGCAAGAGCTGTAAACGAAAAACAAACACGGCACGTGTTCTCAAAAATATGACCAGCATATACTTTAATTCGATGCGAATAGAGTCTACCCGTTGGGTATGAAGGGCAAAATATGCAAATGACGTTTGTACTAATCGATAATGTCCCTCTTATACATTGACGACTACTCACAGGGCCAAAAATGTCACTCCTCACTAATGATTGGACAGTGTGAAGATTCTGAATCAATCCCCAACTGTCGCCTGTTTGCAACTTTCCACTGGGTGACATCAACAATGAGACCGGGCTAGTTGGTGTCCAATTTGGTGGCATGACTTGGCCATGGAGATTCCAGGACAAAACTGGGCAAGAAGGAGTTCAGGGCCGAGTCATGTCGTGACCACATATCTACAGGTTGATCAAATTCATCCATCGTGTCATATTCGTTATTGGTGAGTACGAACAAATCCGGCAGGTTGCGAAAACTAAAAAAGCCAGGATCTTAGGAAGGAAGACCGCTATCTCCTCTCAAACGATGCAGGCGCGAAAGAGGTAAAACTGACAGATACGAGAAGGGTAGATGCACGAATGAACCTATCAGGAAGGTCAGCTTCCTGAAAGCAACCACTGAATGCCCGGAATCTACGGAGACCCTCAGCTCCGCTGGGTGTTCTCCAGACAGACAGCGCCCCCTCAATATGCAGCGCGTCACAGCCTTGCATCAAACCCAGACAGCGCGAGTCAGCGTTGGACCGAGTTCAGACAGTGTCCTTCCGCACTCGCACGCACTCGCGCTCTCGCAACCACTTTGTTGGACTATAGCTATTGTGTTCCCTTCCGTGAGCCTTTTTCTCTTCGACACTAGGCACTTGGAGCGAGCAGCAGCAGATACCACAGGCCGGCGAATCAGCAGGTATAACAGAACCCACCAAGCTTGGACATACAGATACCTCCCTTATGTCGCGGCTCACATTTTGCACTCCAAGCCATTTGATGAATTTCATCAGAAATTTGTCGGTTTCTTTTGAAAAGTTCCCAGGTATGAGGCGTATAATCTGTATTGAAGTGGTTTTGACTTGGCGTAACGTTTTAGGATGAAGCTATTCATCAGTGAATGTATAATGCACTGCTTATAAGCTATGTACAGTGAGTCAGGACATGTCAAGCCAGAAATGACTTTTGCATCAAAAGGAGAATCTTCAAAGTTAAATAATCATTTAGCCGCATAGTTAACCAAGTGCTGACGAACTTAACACAGGATCTACATGGGTCGGCTGAAACGTGAAATTCCTTTGACGTTTGGACGTCTAGGGACGAAACCCTAACTGATTTTGCGGCTCCTAGCAGTTGACCACGTTAAAATTTTGTAACTTGCGGATAAGAGTTTAGCTGTCTTTAAAAAAGGATACAAGTAAATTTCTGAGCAAACTCTTAAAGGACTTGACGAAGAAGTAAATTGCGAAGCTCCATCAGTGCTACGCGTTGCTTTCAGTGAAAATTGTTCTATTACTGTTTTTACTCTCACAGTAATATCTAACTTGTTAATTGCCATTTCTAAACCAAGTGGCCTATTATCAGTGATACTTGGTGACGTTACTATATGCTGCATTATATATATATATATATATATATATATATAATGCACNTCTTCCGTTCAAACAGTGCTTCTATTGTCTCGACACTACCAAATCGGGGTAGCATTGGACAGGATTTTTGCTTCTACAAAATCTTTTCAGCATGTTTACGCTTGGTCATAGCATACCGGGAGGTGAATCCTAATATCCGGTATGCAAGCCGAGCTCATCATCGACCCTCCACCAGCTCAAGGTGGATGCGCCTGGATTATCAAATCCAAAAGGTCAAACGTGTTTGGATTCGAGCAAAGTAAGGTACTTGTTGAAAGGCCACTGGAAGGCAATATGTGAATTACGTCATAAAATCAAATTTTTACGTGGCATCAGTCTATCATGTATATTTGTCTTACGTGACCACAGTATTTTGTTAGTTTCTTACAATTACCCCATCGAACCGGCTGACTCAGGACGTAACCGGTTCTCGCGCTCCATTCTATGATTCTGGAGACGATCATTTTGAAGTACGAATTTCCATTCGATGTCGACGTAACCAAATTAAGCAATAAAATTGGTCGCACTTTTAATAAGTGACCTCACTGAGCCTAATGTGCGGTAGTTCAAAGGACAGTCTCACATTGCTCATCTACTGTCTTTACTAAAAAGTCACGTAAGCCGAGTGTGGAGTACACAGAATACACGGTCTCAAGGCAAACAGTTACCTGTGCAAAGAGCTGTAGTTTGGGGTTTACGTGGATAGCACTTGTTATATCTACTGATTCGCTCCAGTGCCTAATATCGGAGAAAAAAGACTCACAGAAGGGAACACAATAACTATATTCCGAACAAACGAGTGCGAGAGCAAAAGTTACAACGGCCCCACGCTATTTAAAGGGGACTTTCTGACACTGATCCAGGCTGTTTGACAGGTGTTAGTGAACACCCATCGACATCGATTGTGCCTCTACGAAAACCCTGAACGCTGATCACATTCGGTCGTGCTTCTGTGGCGTGCAAGAGCACTCATCAGGTTTTGCTGAATTGATTGAATGGTTGACTGGCCTGGATGTTTGCCGGCCTTCCTGTTGAGTTTTTGGTGGGGCAGTAGGTTCCGGACGTTCTGAGGTTGCTTTCAGGAATCTGACCTTCCTGATAGCACTCTTGGGCGATGCGGTGGGAACGAACGGGGTTTATTGGCCCCAAGTTTGTGGTGCTGGGGTCCTTTACTGCAGTCCAGCTCCTGAATTTACTAACCAGCCGTTGAATTGAAGTGAAGTTGACCGTCTAGTTACCTTGGTAACAGGAAATCGATCCCTGTATGCGATATCTGATCAACAAAAACATTGGAACTGATATCCTCTCCATGTTGAGTGAAATCTCAATTAATCACTTTTGAGTGCGCTGAGCCGAATTTGGAGTTAAATAGCTGCTATCTGGATGGTATCACTGTGGACCGGAAAATAACAATGTGATACTGCAACAGACTTGAGTTCTATGAAAATTTGCGATGTATGGACACCAAATCAAGACAAATGGTTGGCTAGCTAATGACCCACTGAGCTCAGTGTACTAAGAAGTTTCCTGGAAGAAAGGACCATCTGAACGTGTGGTTAGTTGGTACCGTTGGCCGCATCTGATTAAACTTAGTGTTTAGTGTCAGTTTTGAAAACTGTGGATGTAACGAAAACGAGTTTCGATGAGATTCGTTCGAGCACAACACAAATCAAACATTCTAGATGCACTGGATGAAGTATTCTTCGAAAAAAATGTCGACAATGAGCTACAGAATATCTCCACTGATGTTTTAAAAACTATTTCCTAATTTGCAAAGCAAAACCTTGCGGTAGGAAAACAGAATGGACTGCTTGCCACAAAAAAATTAGGCTCCAAGGAGTACTCGTTCTTGAGACTATTCAACAACGAGACACATATTTCTGTCTCGCGTTAGCATACTCGTGGATTGCGACCGATCATTCAAGTTCAATAAAGCGCCCTTTCCTTCTAAACACGACCTGGTTACATCCATCCGGTTTCAAGCACCTTGCTCTTCAAACAAGGTACACACAGATAAGATTACAAGACAAGTGATATTTGACTTGATCTAGGAGACTTACCATGGCTTCATTTTGTCTATCGTGACAAACGGAGCATCCAAGAAAGTCGGACTTGAGCAGGCTGAGAAATTCGTCGTGATTTGTTGGTTCCTCAAAACCACACTCGGTGTTGGTATCAACCTCCGAGGCTTGCCCATTTTCTGTTTTTGGAGCGGTAAACAAACCGGAGGCTGGAGTTTCACCATCGCTAAATGATTCAGAATTGCCAACGATCCCATTCGATTCCTGTGCCTCACAGGGGGTTTCAGTAATCTGTGGATCAGGACTGGGCTCGTCCACACGGATTTGGAATGCGGTATCCGCTTGTGAACCTGATGCTTCGACCGTGTCTCCATTTGTAGATTTGTCCACTTTTGGAGCGGGCAATAGAGCCAATGTGTGGTGAGTCCCCTGCCCGCATGTTATAGCATTGTTTGACAAGATCTTATTATCGTCTTTTGTTTGGCAAGCTGCTGGGTTTCCATTTAAAAGCTCCTCATTTCTATGAGCTCCGTTGGTGACTTTTAAATCTACGGGTGCTTTAAATCCGTTTTCAGACGGCCGAACCTCGTTTTCTTTAATGTTTTTGCTTTGTTTGACAGCCTCGGCTTTCTTCTGCATATTAAAATTAATCAGTCAATAAGAACGATGTCAGATGCAGATAAATTATAGTCTGAAAGTTGTCTGTCTTGCGACATTTGTCTGTTCAGATGAATTGTGTGTTTGTCACGTGAACCTACTTATGGTACGCACCATCTACTAGCGAATCGGCTAGCAACCGTGTATGAACATTCGTTATTGCATTCGGCCAACACGCCACTCTAGATATGCCCGCATGTTCAGGATTACACATATGTGATTTTGAGTAAGCGGCATTTGAAACCACAGTGTACGTAAAACCGCAGTTTTTTGGCCTCTTCAGTGTACGTAAAACCATTCAGCAGTTTTCTTCATCACAGACGACAGTCCATGTGGGTCGTGTTTCTTTGAACCGACCACCTCTAGAAATGTCATTCACCAAAATAGAATATTTTTTGTCGATCCCTTAAAACTGGCAATGAACCACAAAATCCAAGCAGCATGCCTTTCTGCTGAAGCCCGTTGGCACTATCACAACAGACGAGAAAACATCAGCCGCTCTTTCCCGTCAAAGAACTTGTATCCGTTTGGTTTGTCACCGGCAAAACAAAGCGTTGAAAGTCCAAGAGATGGTTATGCAGCCTTTGGAATCAAACTTTTGCCTTCAAGTTAATTTCTTCTTGGACTAAGCAACATTTGGGCTTACTCGCTGGCGGCAAATGATATCTTGATTCTCCCAAACACTCTCAGTTATACTATTTTTTGAAGCCCCGGACTTTGAGAGGTTAAACACGGGAACACTCGAAAGTTGGCACCTCGATGAAGTTGAAACAGCAATGAACTGAGCGGAAGACTCAGTGAGATTTGGAGAAATCTACAGAAATCCAGTTTGTTTCGGAAAACAACTGCATCACGTGTAACCTAGATAAGACACAAACACCGTGAAAGATAAGGTAAGACACAAACATGGCAAGAGTTTCAAGCCCGAGATCGAAATGCGCCACTTGTGACTAGCGTTTCCTGAGAAACATCACAAAAACGTAACTAGCTTTTGAAAACTCTGACAGCCCACGACCGTATTCATCTTTCTTTTGCTTCATCATTATGCACAGTCCTCGAGTTCTCGTCAAATTTGTGTTCTACTTGATCCAAAGTGTACAAAATTTGCCACCTATTGGTTTGAACAATTGAATTGAACAGTTGAATACCTGTTCCATGATATTCCTCAACTAACCGTGCAGCACAAACGCCACCTCATCTTTCACTCAGTAAGAAGTTCGATGTATCACAGCATAGTTTCTTAAAGTAAAACTACTCCTAGGGATTCTGAAAAAAGTTTTCAACAACACACGACCTGTTTCGCTCTTCACGGAAAAACGAACGAAGAATTCAGCTGAGTTTCTCATCAGAACCGAAATAATATGCCAATCAGATTAGGTGGCGAATTCGGTCCAAGTCAGGTCCAGATAGGACACAAAGTTGATGAGAACTCAGGGACTTTTCTTAACTGATGAGCCCCCAAAAGCGGAATACAGGTTATAGGCTGTCGAGGAGTCATCTTGAAAGTTGTAGGTAGTTTTTTAAGAGAATATACTGCGACAACTCAAACACCTTTAAGCAGCACACTCAGCGTAAGATTCAGCTAAGATTCAGTCGAGTCTCCCATCAAATTAGTTTGCAAATGAAAGCATTTAATTTGGTTTTTCTTTCCACTAGCTGTGGAGAGAGTATCGAAAACAGCTGGTGTCTGAAATGGCTTTGTATATCCTCCAAAAAGTCAAGGTTGTGCCTAATCGCTTGTGTACCACACTGGATGTTGTAAAAACACAGTTCCGGCAGTGTTTTCGAGGAGTTAGTTGGCCAAAATAGTGCTTGCGTAATTAGGATTGCATAGTTAGTGCTGTTTTCGCTGGTACATTGGCTGTTTGAAACCGATAAAAGTGGTATGGGGATTGTACAGAGTACGTTTAATCAGTATTCGCGCTTTACAATCGCTTAACTTGTCAGATTATTCTGAGATAGTGAAGGTCACCTGCATGCATCGGTGAACCCGGTGATACTGTCTGTAGTGAACTAACATGACCCCATCTTCAAGGGAAAATTCCGTAGTTTTCGTCTCATGTCGTTGCTACTTGAAAATCATCTTACGTGCCAAAATCTATCATCGAAAAGTTTGAGGCGGCGAATCGCCAGAGAATGACGATAAATTATTTGAAAGAAACCACTCTGTCTTGGTTAATTCTGATCTACGATTGATTGCAGACTGGCTTAAGATTGTTACTGCGCGTGCGTGGATCAAGGTTGTACAACCAGAAATCCACGAGAGCTGCGGAAGCACAATTATTTGAAAAACATTGCGCGTTTGGCATTTTCCTTTTCTGCCTAGTACCTTGATGCTGACTGCCTAAGTCATAAAAATAAGACTCAAATCTTTACAGTGTGTCTCTATGCTTTATTGCCTAATGGGTAACTGGTATGAAGATGGTCCAAGTGGGTAGAGCGTGAACTTACTGACTAGAAGGTCCGTGGTTCGAACTCGACCTCTGCCACTCGACTTCCCCCGTCTGGACTTGGGCAACCTGGCAGTATTCCAGCCCTCGTGCAACCTTCGGGTGGCATGACAGCTAGGTACCGAAAGGGCGCTACAGCTGAACGATTTATTTTGATTTTATTTATGACTGGACCCACGCACATGACCCTGTGAAGATGTACTGTTAAGGGTAGGTACATGTTCCATTCTGTCGAAATTTGTTGGTGTGGCAGACATAGATTACACGACCTGATCTTTTAGTGCAAAGGATTGACACCGTATGGCTGGCTTGAGTTTGATATCGAGCTCTGGGCAAATGCGAATCGTCGAGGATCCGGGGGGCGAGTGGCGGGGCCACATGTGTTCGGGGATGGGCGTTTGGCGCTTGGCTTCAAGTGTGCTTGTGACAAAAGGATAGTAGCAGTCAGCGAATATACACTCATTTGCAAACTCATTTGGTTTCGACGAATTTTCAGCAACCTTATGAGTAGTGCATTACAAATAGACGGTAGCAGTCGTTTTCATCTACCTCTACCCGACTAATTTGGTAACAGTCGAACGCTATGTCCGTCATCCATGAAACGGAAGTAAACGACGATGAACCATACAGGAACATCACATCACACCACACGCGGTTAATGAGTCAATGAAATAGAGTGCGCTTCGAGGGGACAAGGCTTCGTTTTCGACCAAATCAAAGCCATATTATTAAAGAGCTTCACGCTTTCAGCGTGGCGAGCAGCTCACACCGTAACCCGATTAAGGGACTAAAAACTCACAAGACACTTGCACTTCCGCTAATGCATTATCGGCGAGTTGCTTTGTTATTGTACTTACTTGTAAAACCTTCCATTTAAGCCAGGTGACTTCAATCAGAGGAAGGTAGAGTACTGCTCAGTTGCTCAACACAATAATCAAGGACAAGGTATCGACCCATGATGATTTATTTGTTCGTTTGCAAGTGTTCCGTAAGTTGCGACCGTCGGCCGACTTGACACATTTCTCAACCAACCGCTGAGCAGATGCCCTGACGCAGTGGATAAGCGAAACGTGTGACAAGTGCGATTTCAACTCATCAGCTTGACACAAATCACTGAATCACTCCAGCTGACTCTTTCAACGTGTCGTCAGTGACTGCAGCAGAGGCAAGCGCCATTCGGTTACATTGACCGACTTCGTGTTATCCAAAAAGCCATGTGAAACTACTGACCCGAACTTGTCATGGTTCTTGTTTAACACCGATTTGGTGACTTGAGCACCTCCGTTCCGTACCATGTGTCTTACCACATAAACTATTTCTTATGCAACTATTTTTATCCTCTAATCAATTTATATCTGAATTTGACTGGAGAAAATTTACTTAGGACATGTGTTCGTCGTGCCCGGTGTTATGCGATAGAATGGGGGATATTCAGCCACAGTTACTTTGTCACTTCCAAGATCTTCACAAAAGAAACTGCTACCGCAGGTGAGAGCCGATAAGTTATTCGGTGGAACCCAATGGCTTTAAGATGGTTTGTAACCATGTTTCACTTGGATCGTTTGTGAGCTTTTCTTAAAGATCTTTGTCAGCATTTTAGTCGAGGATGATCAGTAGACTAGTGACCGAAGGCGCTAGAACTGAAGTTATCTAGAATGAGTACATAAGAGCAAAGTTGATTTGAGTGATGAGCTTGTGATCCGTAAACAAAATAACAGCAAATGTTTCTCTTTCAAACTTTATTAGAGACATAGTTCCCGGAAGACAATACTTGGATAAATTGAGCAAGGGTCCTGGACGCTCTGTGTAGTTTGTACTCACAGTGGTGAAGTATGATGTGCAACCACAGGTCAGTAAAAAATTCCTGAGGAATGTTTGGTTTTGTATGGAATGCAAATAAACCGCTAAACGGTTTACTGCGAACGAAGATGTGTTACTTGTTTAGAAGAAGCCTCAGAGTGAACTAAACTACAACTGTGCTAAACTGTAAATTCTAGGTGTAAAATCAAGGTCACGCATCGAGCATTAGTGTTTGTAGCACATAAACAAAACTTGTTACAGTTTTATCGGTAGCCGCAACCCCCAGGTAGACTCAAAGTAACTTAAACTCGTTGAAACCTAAGCCAGTCGATACTGCCGGCTATCGGACGAATCAGTGCGACTAATCAACGCTCTGTGCGTGTTCAGCCACCAAGAATACCAGCACACGTGAGAAGAGAACGACCATTTGTGTCCTTGGGTGCGGCCATATTTGCAACGTCGTTGCCAGGATTAAAGGATTAATATTTTGTGACGGTTAATGGATAATTATAGGCTTTGTCTGGTAAAACCCGAAGCAATGAGGGAGGTTTAGTGCACATGTGACGCATATACAAACGTCATCAATTCGTGGCTTATCTGAAGTCGGAACACGTCTGCTTGCAGCGAATAATTTGTGTGAAAAGCCGACCGTTTTCGGGAAGACATTCGTTATGAAGCGTTCTCATCCGCCTTCGATATTAGCAGATTTTTGTTGGAAGGCTGTTAACGTAGAACAGGACCGAAGAGACTGATCAACAATAAAAGAGTCAACTAAAGCTTTTAAAATAAAATATCCAACAACCATCTTTGTCTAATAATTGTAAAGCGGGCAACTGGAAGATGCAGTTGGGCTGGGCTAGGACATTTGTTGCTATTATTTGTCCGACAGTGTTTGGGTTCCCGAAACGGAAATTTGAGTGACGCGTAGGTTCGATAATCCCGAATATCAACAGGAAGAATTGGGTTCGTAATTCTACAGTACTATTCACACAAGGGTAAGCAAGCGTGTGCAACAAACATCAATTATTCACTTGTAGTGTACTACTCATAAGGTTGCTGAAAATCCATCGACAACCCACGACCGGTTTCGCCCTTCTTGGGGCTTATCACGTGTTGACTCTACGAACGTAAATAATTGATGAATATACACTCATCTGCAAACCAATTTGGTTCTTTCGAAAGAACCAAATTGGTTTGCAGATGAGTGTATATTCATCAATTATTTACGTTCGTAGAGTCAACACGTTGACAGGTCTGTCACCGGCCGGCACAGTGCAGTGTCAACGTCCGCACACCAAACAATGGCGAGCGGAATGACGGCTCTGCAGCGTCGGTTGCGGTCGCCCCTTTCGATGACGGTCTCGTGATTCCCATTGGACGTGCGATGACACGGAACTCATGAGAAAACATGTAAAGACAGGTTCGGCAACGGGACGTGAACACGAATGGGTAAGTAGGTCAGCTACGCACATTCACACACAGACACGCATGTCCATACACAAGTGTCGCAAAGGACGGCCTCTGCGGCAAGGTGAGTGGCGCGTAAAGATAAGCAAAACAACTGGAGACCAAAAGTACGCTGGTGGAGTGAGCGAATGAATGGGGGAATAATCATAAGGTCAAGTTAGATTCAACGCAGAGCTATATGGTTATGGAGCGCTTTTCGACAGAGCCTACCCGCTCCATGTATTTTCCAAGGCAAGCGATCTATTTCATTCATATTAGGATAGGCTTCCTCAAACAGGTCAGAGTATTAGGAGAACCAGCTCCGAACGTAACGGGAATACATAACAGCCAATGGAATAACCGTTTTCGTTGAGACAGATCTCATTGGTTGTTCTTCACTCGCCCTTGACTGATGAGTTGTATTCTCAGTGTCACTTTTTTGACCACTTGTACGCGACAGTGATCAGTAGATCAGCCGGTTCGCATGCGCATTGACTTTTTGTGGTTTGGCCAGGCGCACCAGGCTATCCAGACCAGGGTTCACGGTAATAAGAAGGCATTAAGGAGACTTTGGTCCACAACAAGTTGGCGACGGGAATGTGATCAGGATACGTGATTACCACGATAGTCCTTTACTAGCACGCTCTGTCCGATGTCAAAATGTCACCACCTTGCACCATGCTTGCGACTATAGTAGGACTCCATTTTCTGATTTGATAATGCCACTTCCTCCTTTGGAGGCTTCAGGAGATCAAAGGTGCTTCGAGGGGTGCGGTAGAGTAGTGTTTCTGCAGGTGATTTGCCCTCCGGTATGGACGGATTTGGAGTTAGGCGGTACAATAAGAGGAAAAGCTGTAGGAGGTTTGCTGTGGTTTCTCCTGGCGACGGGAATGGTACGGTAATAACAAGGCTATAATGAGAATGTGGTCCCTAACACACAGCCAGTCAACGTGTGAGCCCAGAATTTTCATCGGATTTATGGGAGCACATTCGT
Source organism: Opisthorchis viverrini (assembly GCF_000715545.1). Taxonomy (NCBI): domain Eukaryota; kingdom Metazoa; phylum Platyhelminthes; class Trematoda; order Opisthorchiida; family Opisthorchiidae; genus Opisthorchis; species Opisthorchis viverrini. The sequence goes on from NW_008751953.1 coordinate 583,056, forward strand.
AACCACGACAACCACGATGCTCAGCGGCAGACATCCAAATGTTATTTTGGAATTCACTGTATCACGGTAGCTGCGTTTAAAATTCTTTGGAGCTGCAATCCGTTAGAATTTAAGACGTCACGGTTGAAATGGGACAAACTTTCTCTCATTTGTGGCTTTTCGTCAAAAACCTTTTTCGCACGAAGCGCACGCAGCTGGTACTCAGTAGGGCGCTGCTTATGCGGTGAAAGTTCAGCAAGTTAGGCCGTCTAATATAGTCCAAGAACAGTCCTTTAGCAATGGGTAGGCACGCGGCACACAGGTTGAAAATCACCGGCTCTTTGTTAGTAGTTAAAACCTGATCTACACAGGTATTAGTGACAATGGAACTCAAAAGTGTCATGTGCCATCTGGCAAGATATGCGCCATTGCTACGGCAAGCGCTCAACGAAATTTCTTGAGCGCGCGTTTCTTCATCACTGGGATTTACTTGTAGCGGCTGCATATGAGTAACTTTTGGCTTTTTCAATTTCAACCAACTCTTTCACCGTGCGTTTACAGGTTACCGCAAGATATCCCGCGGAAGATGAAGACAGCTGTTTCATCTTATGGTACTGTTCTTTCCGATATGGTATTGTATTATTGCCTGACGAACTTTGGCAGAATACAATATTTTCTTAATCACGGCAATCAACCATCGTCATTCACTTGGTCTGCAATCGCTTGCACGATAATCATACTTAAGCTCACTTTCAGTTATCCATGTCTCAACTAGAGAAGGCACCGTATTGCAGTTGAGTTGAGCGCTACACCAAAATTCATCTACCCGTCCGTTAGGGGATCGATAATTTACCTGCAAGCTTCTAGAGGCCCCTCGCGCATTTACTGCTGCTCGATGACGTAGCGCGACGAACAGTTCACAATAGTATTAAGCCGCCAGTCCACGAAATTGAGAAGATAACATAACAGGCTGCTAATAGCAGAGATTTTGCCAGCCTAAGCTATCTTATTGTACCTTTCGGGAGACACTTGTGGGATGCCTAGAGTTTTCCCTTACTAGCAGTTCTCAACTGTTTACTGAGAAGGCCTGCTCTCTATTATGATCACATTTATTTGCATTAGGGTGTACTCTTTACAAGCCATTGAGATTCATCAACCGTGGGAAATATCCGTTCGGCATACTTCTGTAAAGGATCTGGTGGTCTTTCTTTGCAATTTGTTCGTGGAAAGGTTCAAACTTAAGTTCGCAGGGACACGTCATCAAGAGAAACAAAGATGTTAACTCGACAGTCCGAGAAAAGTAGATTATAAGAAGACGTTATTCTGGAACCTCAGTAAATGGAGTAACCAGGTTGAATGCATTTAAAGAGAACATTAATTCATTTAGACCGTGCATCTGCTGCAATTATTGTGGCTCTGAGGTGGGTTTGAGCCAACATACTGCCAATATAGAAGTTGTTTCTTTTTCAACATACGTTAGAACACCTGAAGAGGCTTAGTATGATTCTTATGTTCAGATGCTCCTGCGCACACTGCTTTTAAAAAACGGAGAGGTCCCGCAATCCGAAAAACACACGAGTTGCTCCCAACCTTATACATTGGTGACAAATAAAGTGACAGTTATACCTATGTTGGCTATTCTCTCACTACATTATCGGTTGAACTTTAATAAAATGCTGGAAAATGTTGAAAGATATGAATCTATCACATCTGAAGAACCTATTCCTGTTACTTAACTAAGGCAAAAGCTTACAGGAATAACGTTAGGCAATACTCATGTATAATCCGTTTCATATAGTCCTATTTAAGTTGGGTTAATATTTGTTAAAATTCACTGTGCATTCCGCGGCGTATGTTGAGCTTATCCAGACGTAGTCGAGCCAACAAAGAATTACTCATATCTCATCACGTGACATCAAACGATATCAACTCTAAAGGATTAGTCCTTGTAGGTCCTGAACCAGTTTTCTATCTAATCAAGGTGTGCGTATCCCAGCATCTGGCAGAACAGCTCTGGAAAGCAGTTCTTGAACTTTTCTCTTGGTCACATCCCAACAGTGCATCAGGTATTCACCGCAGCCATAACCTCTGTGATTAAAAAGAAAAAGCAACATTTGGTGTTATCGATTATTTAAACTGGCAGACAGCCAGTCGGCCAGCCGGCCAGACAAGCAGACAGAGAAAGACACCAGGCAGCCAGCATAAGCTGATAGATGTAGTGATATACATATACAATCATATAAATGGGTAGATAGATAGATAGCTAGATGGATGGATGGATGGATGGATGGATGGATGGATGGATGGATGGATGGATGGATGGATGGATGGATGGATGGATGGATGGATGGATGGATGGATGGATGGATGGATGGATGGATGGATGGATGGATGGATGGATGGATGGATGGATGGATGGATGGATGGATGGATGGATGGATGGATGGATGGATGGATGGATGGATGGATGGATGGATGGATGGATGGATGGATGGATGGATGGATGGATGGATGGATGGATGGATGGATGGATGGATGGATGGATGGATGGATGGATGGATGGATGGACGGTATATGGGTTTAAAAATCGCTGTAAAAAAGAAAGGCTACTGTGTGGAAGGGCAGGCAGATTGATGGACAAGCACATAGTTAGAAAGAGAGAGTGGAATTGGAGATATATCAATTTTCATCCACATCAAAGTGCGGCAAAGATAATAAAAAAACCAGAGTATCTGAAATGACTCTGGCTACGGCACTCCTGTACGTGATCGATGTCACTGTCTTTCATTTGGGGCATGTTGCAAGATGTTTCACGGAAAGCTGAAACAAAAACAGGATAGAAATTCGCTCCAAATCTCGGTCAAATGCAAAATATTAGGATGGATGTCTCCAATGTTTAGAAAGCTTCCGCGGGTGTTCAATGGAGGGTCTATTACATTTGTGGTTGAGGTTAACGTGACGCCCTTCCCACTAAAATGCACCTAATGCCCTCGGGAGCGGACTTAGTGGTGGTTTTCAAAGGCTCACTGGAGAATCATTAGTTTAGACTCAACCTATGGAGGTCCGCTTGTAGAGCTGACATTCCCAAGTTTGCGGAACATTACGATTCACAAGACGCCGAGAAATTAGCGCGTTATGCTGCAGTATGGTCAGAAACTTATCTGAGGAAGCAGTTCAGAGTCTCACATTTAGTCCTTCAAGTATGTCTGAAAAAGGTGTGCATGGGTGAGTACAGGCAGATCTTTACTGTTGATGTAAAAAAGCTGCTATCATCAATGAACCCAAAGTGGTAAAAGTAGGAGAGATCGAGCTCAATATATTAATGTTTGAGTGCACTAGAAACGGTGTCGGTATCCGATCCACCGCCCAACTGTGCCTCAGCTTTACCACACGGATGAACGCGTCCCTGTTCCGCATAGTAGGGAACTACTTGGTGCCTACCACCTTTAGCTCATCTTCATTAGTGAACTCTGTCTGTAGAAAGAAGTCGATTTGAAGAGCTTTGGTCTCTTCTACATATTTTTAAGAGGAAAATTAAAAATCAATGGTTAATGAAGCTTGTTGGCAGTGGGATCTAACAGCGCGGCGTTCACAGAAAACAAACAAGGGCCAGTATGTTTGTTTAAGCAGCTTCGTTAGAGGTGTGTTGGAATACTGGAGAGAGGAGAAAGCAGTTTGCTGCGAAGTTATCAATTAGCGAACACCAACTAAACAGTTCAATACTGGACAGGAAAGTAAACTTTTCATATGCACTTTGTTTTTAAAAATTGAACATTCTCACGCATCTTCTCGAACTTTTAAGAATAGTCACTGACTATCACGCAATTGTAAACAAAGGCTGCAAAACAGATCCACAGGTTCCGTAATAAACCTCACCTTCCATTGGACGCGAACCGGAGTTACGAGAAAACAACTTACTACTCTCATGCGTCATCAGTAGTATCCGCCGACACGCACTGGTCGCTTGCGTACATTCGTTGGGAGTTGATTACCAGCGCACACTGGCGATGTCCAATTGCAACAGCCACTTGATCAATTACAGATAGTTTCGTCACCTTGCGGCAGAAACGAAACTGAATGTCATGGTACTGTGTTGCTGACCACAGCACAGCAAAACACACAGTCGGGGACGTCCTGCACAACAAAATAGACGAGGGTAGTGATGCAGCAACGCTACACAAGTCAAGTAGCAAGTCAGTCAGTAGTTCGAAGGGACCTTGGCTGTGGCTCACTTGCCCAATCTCTAGAGCACTGCATGTACCGACTACATGACTGATGAATGGAGCGAATCAAGGCTGCGCTCGGATTAGTACGAACACGTGTAAATGGTGCGGGTCAATGTTGTTGTGCGAATCTTTCTGGAAAGACAATGAAGGTGTATGCTCCGCCTAGTTATTAGCGGAACACAAATTTCAAGATCCGTCTTTCACCGCAGCTATCCACGAAAGATTCATACTGGTGACAGTACATACTAATGAACATCAGGAACGTTTGGTTGGTGCGTTTTGCTGGCTACTGATGAGTTGGCATTTGATATGTTCACCAGGGATGACAACTGGCTCACAGGAATTCGATCAACATACGCGGTTGGCTCGGTTGAGGATTCCTAGTAAATTGGGGAAAGGTTTGGAAGCTTGACTAACAGTACAGTTATCACCAGACCAATATCCAGCAGGTGTATGCAGTCCGGTGCCTTTGACTAGTGTCCGGAATAGGCTCAGCAGTCACATCTTAGACCTGTAGACAAAGAACTTGCCTTAAACGTCGTATGTGGAGCATCTCTTTACTTACCAGATCTGGCAATGTTAGAATTATTAACAGTTACTGAGATGACAGAAATACGGCTAAATGAACCACAATTCGAAGGGAATAATTCTTGCACAAGCTCTAAACTTTAGTCATCCTATGAAGCATAAACTTGTCTCATTAACGTCCCTTTTTCTGAGTTCATGGTCCATTGATCCACCTACCACCACGTTATTTATCAATATATACCTGTGAAGTTCTCAGAACCGCTGCACGCGAATTCTGACTATTGTCATGTAAATCTGTCATGCAATAACTAAAACGATCACTCAAAAATAAAAAAAATTGTTTTTCTGTTTTTGTTCTCCTAATGAGTTCTGTGTGCGAGTTCGTGCATCGTAAACAGTCGGGAGCGTGCAAAGTAACTCCAGTCAATGAGGATTTTATATTCGTGTTTTTTTCATTGGTTTAGGAATGCTGGAAAACGCAAAGTGGCGGTCACTTGTAGCCACAGGTTGTTTTTGACGGATCAGAACTGTCTGCAATTAAAAGGAAATCGTAACAGATACCAGCGATTCAGTGCCGGCAGAAACATTCCTCATTTGCGTACTAGGTTTTTTCCGTATTTCTAGCTACTTGTCACGTATTAAGTAGCTCTTCAGTTTGTGCGCTAATCGACGAAAAGCCTCGAGAAAGATAGTTCTATGTGCATAAAAGGCTATCATGCATAACTTATCTAATGAAGTATTAGTGAAGCGACGTTGATTATTTTTTGGTCCTTATGTGCCTAAAAATGTGGGAGAACCCTGACCTCGATGTTGGAAAAAACACGTCTTGTCCGTGTTTTTCTATTCGATGTTATCAAGTATTAGTAGATTCGATGTCAGTAGGAAATTAATGGGTAACTGACGTTTCTTTGGGATAACATCCTGTATATGAGGTTTGAAAAACGTTTTGACAGTAGTTCAAGTAGAACATAGGGTTGATGGAACTCGTGGACATTGCTCACCTGATGAGCCTCAGAAAGTGGATAACCGACTGTCAGAGAGTTTTTAGCAACCATATGGGTAGTTTGCTCCGTCTTCGTTAGAATTTTCGGAGTCTATGGGGTTTAAACTTATTTTAAGTGTGTCACGTTCGCTAGGAGACACAGTCCTGGCGTAAAAATTGCTAGAGACGCAAAATAAGTCGTCCTTGGGGTGTTTACTCAAAGTGGAAATGTGCCGTCGACTCACCTATAACTTTGGGGAGTACACAAACTTTTACATGACAAATGAATTGCAATAAAAAAGCAGCAGAATAGCCAAAATTTGCCTTAACATTGTCACTCTGTTTACACATTGTGCATTACAACACCCTTAGTCCAAATTGGGGTTTTGGCACTCAGTAGACTGTCGTACAAAACGTGTGTGAATATTCAGCCATTCGTAAGTGACTCACATACTTGCACAAAACGGTAATGAACACTGATTGAAGTCCCATCACTTGCAATAAAAACGCAGAATCTTTTGAATAAAACCAAAATTACCCAAGTGGATTACGGCAAGCGTTATAAATGGTTTCAGTGTAGGCTGAGAGGCTGTAATTCGTATAAGTGATAAAGTACTCAAATGACCAAGAAAGAATGTCGGGTTGGTGAAAGTTTGGTGTAAAATATAAATGTCCAGCAATGTTAGCTTCTGGGATTTTCTTAGCTATTGTTCATTTTCGTCCGTTAATCGTCACGAGTAGAAGTGGCACATTCATATGATAAGAAGAGTATACTAAGAAGCATTATTTGGGAGAGAATTTCACAAATCTGAATTCATCTTGACGTTTCGCGGTAATCAGGTCGACTGGTTTTTAAACATTACAAACGTTTCTTTGCGATCATCGTTCCATTTGCTCGCAAACTGGTAAAAAGTGTTAAAGATGGAGAGTTGACAGTGCCAGAAGCTTTCGGCAACATATGCATCACAAACGAGTGTGTCTGTCTCGTGCAGCGTTTCAACCATGGTGAGTCATTTATGGAGGGAAATGTTGGCCTATCTTTGTAATGTACTACTCATACGGTTGCTGAAAATCTGTCGTTGAAAATGCTGGTAGCTCAGCTAGGGTAGATGGTCGTTGGCTTGTTCGCTGAGCTGAGCAATTTGATTGCAATTTGATTTGGACAATTTGATAGCCAGCTCAGCGAACAAGCCAACAACTATGGTGAGACATTTATACGAGTTAATTTTTCTTGTAACATACGGTTTCAATTTTGGGACTGTATTATGGGGGAAGCTCACTCTTCCGATATTTTAGTGGTTCATTTTTGGCTTTCGTCTATGGTAGGGCCTAATCCCCTGTAGATAATAAAACGCGAGTTGCACTTTCGATAAAGTATTGGAAAAATCTGAGACGGAGGAACAACGGTTCTTTCAAGTCATCACACACAGGTCGAGTTTTTACTGATCCTAAATGACGCGCTGTTGTGACCTTATTTCCTAGATTGTGGCCATTCCCGACTTTTGGACGAGTAGTATCTTGAGTCGATATTTATCATGACCAATCTACCAAACCCTATATCCACTCTTGCCATGTAACCGAGTGATTGTATTGTCCATTCATCTGGTAAGTGCTTTCACCTGAATATCATTCTTAGTTTGAGTTCGAGCGAATTTCATGTCTCCTGTTACTGGAACTTCACATCACAGTCACTGGACATCAAGCAGTGACATTTGCTTGGCACAACGAACTACAGAACTCATGCATGAAAATTCATTTGCGTCCGTTTGCTCGTACATGGGCTTAACCCTGTTGGTTAGAGAATAAGTATATAATTCACAGAAAAGTAGACTTCGTCAAATGTAACCGGCAAGCAAGTTCGATTACAACATCAGAGAATAAGAAAATGAAGCAACTGGTCTTCTGGTACGCAACTGTGTCTATAAGCCTAGCCTTTGGAACGATTATCGGTACGTTGAAAACTGACTAGCTGTGCTCCAATGCTTATGGTGGCACAATTATATTGACACAAGATTGCAGATTTTAAACAGGACTATGCAATAAAATATCAGTGGACACTGATACGGTGCATAAGGAATGTTTCCGGGTGCAATTTGACTACAATGAGCAATCGATAAGCTTGTACACCACATGATGAGAGAAATTTCTTGTGATCTATTGATTTACTAAACAATGTGGACTGAATCCTTGAATTTGTGGTCCCTTGATGAGAGATTTTTAGTGTCTTTCGGTTAGCCTTAATTGAGATTTACTTTTGGCCTTTAACATGATAGAGAATTTATCTATTGATAAACAATGTGGACTGAATCCTTGAATTTGTGGTCCCTTGATGAGAGATTTTTAGTGTCTTTCGGTTAGCCTTAATTGAGATTTACTTTTGGCCTTTAACATGATAGAGAATTTCATACTTTTTAGAAACCAAGGAAAATATAAAAAGCAAAATGAACGGAACTCTTTATCCTTAAAAATTTAACTTAAGGTAACATAATTTGGTTTTATTGGATGGATAGTCCAAAAGCTGTCGCACATCCATGAGTGAGGCTTACGTTGGGTAGCGTTAAACAAGTTATTGCTTCTGCAGGACAATTGTTATGTATAAGTTATGGATTCAATAACAAAAGCACAGGCAGAAGCATTTTCCAACACACCGAATCTTTGGGTGGTACCTTCAACTGTCAACTATTTCTTAATCATTTCAGGTCACTTCGTTGGCTTCAAATAAGAACAGTGTTCAGTGGAAAAATCCCAACCACCTTCGCCGCTTCAGCTGGCCCATTTGCGTCACTTACTTAGTTTTTGTGATCTGTCTTCCGTGAAATTTTTCAAGATTGATTTCCCAGATTAATGGTAAAAAAAGCATGATATTGATGGCGCGTAAGGGTTGAATCCTTATACGATTTTCAGTTTTGCAATGTTGTTTTGAAGTTACTTCGACCAACAAATGTGACATCTTCAGTGCTAAGTGGTTTATCGATGCAGTCCCGGAGAAGTCCCAGCACCTAAACGCAGTCAACCGTCAACCTCAAAAGCTGAGCTACCAATGCCTCCCTCCATATTCACGAGCGGCTCTACACGCACCTTATTGAAATATGCCTTCTTCCCAAGGTTTTCCGTTAGAGGTCGCATGGGATGTCCCAGGTATTGTTCATTCTACCCAGCGGAACCGAGAGTGTTTTACTTTGTGGCAACATCCCAAATTATCACGATGCATGTTTGGGCAAGGCACACTGAAAACCATGTCTGGTGAAAAGCACTGATATGTCTAATTTTTGGCGACTCACAGTCGTAGTCGGGAAAATTCCGATGATAGTCACGTCATGTCGTGTAACTTTTCTAAACTATCACCAACTATTTGATTAACACTTCGGTTGGCTTCTACCACATCAATGTGTACGAACGTGTTCTCGTAGACGTGGTGCTTGCATAGAAGTAACGTTAGTTTATTGATGACAGTGTGCACAGAGTTTGTGCACCCTATAACGTTAAGTGAGTCTTGGATCTTAAGATTCCCAGCATTTAAGCCATGTGGTCTGAGTGTGAAGCACTGGGACGTCCCATCAATCGTGGCAGTGCGGCACAGATGCAAACGTTTCAGTCAGTCAGTCACTTCAGTAAGCACAGTTCGCCGTATCCAAGGGCTCTCGAATGAAAAAGTGCGTATTCGTGTGCGTGTGACGGTTTTAAGAATGCACAATTGAACATTCAGAGAACGCCGATGAGGAATGGACATATCAGGAATTTTAGTGGGACGGCAGATAACTGTGGACGCGACGGTCGCATTTTTGGAGAGAGGAGAAATCAACAGAATGTCATAAATGTGGAAGATCATTACAATAGGGACAAGAGGAAACGTTGCCAGAGCGTACTAAATTGGTCGAATTCAAAGAGGAGTTCACATGCTGCGTGCTGGTGTCGGCAATGTAGGTTGACCTAAAAAGTCAAACCCTTATCCAACAGAATACTATCCTGACTTCAGTTGAAATAAATCAAAACAGTGAGTCTTTGTGTCTTTCCACTATTTTCAATATTGATCGTTGTCAAATATGTCTTTATGTTTGCCTATTGACGCAGAAACTGAAGTTCGACTCTTGGATCAAAGCGCTGCTTTCGAAGATACAGACTTTTGCAAACTAGTAAGTTCACTTTTTGCTTTGCTATTCTCGTCGGTTGTCAGCAGAGACAACAGTACCACAGTTGGAGGACACTAAGCATGCCTAGATTATGTAGACTTATTAGATATGGTGATATTATGGAATGTATGGGTAACGGCATACACTACTTATGAAGCATGTGAGTTGTGTCTGATCTGGTATCCAAACTCCACCCCACATCTGACGGCAGGTGAAGGTTACTACGGAAATCATGGATGCACTTTTCGGCGTTCATTCATTGTTTTTCAAGAACGTCCAGGAAAGTTAAAGATGACGCTTGAGAATGTTCAGTTTTCAAAAACTCTATGCAGACGATATGTTTGCTTTCATGTCCAGTGCCCTAGTTTAAGTTTCCTAGTGAACAGGTTGTTATGGTTATAACAGGGAAGGGGCGGTCTCACTGTGAGAAACAGTCCATTTGTAACAGCGAACAAGATACACGGGGGGAATTGATGGACGACTCAACGCTCGTACGATATAGCAACTCACATCCTGGATCCAAATTCGTATTGCAGTAAAATACTCGACAGATTGCTCCAACTAACAGCTACCGCAGTCGTTGTTTCGCAGACGCTACTTGGCCGCAGGTCATCCGATTGATTTGACCTCAAGCTCCACTGTTCGATTTATTCATAGGAACTCATGTATTTGAAAGCTCGCCGGCATTGCAAAAAGAACCATTAAACCCTTACTTATGCGTCCAAAAGGAACTCGACCCAGCACTTTGAATGGTTTGAACTTAGCTTGGGATTAGCAACTGATCAACATCTTTCGATTTGGCTGTGCAGTCCATGTTTTGTACAGAGCAAGGAAATCTTTTCCTAATCGGTAATTTGGTATGGATAAGCTGATAAAAAATGGTTTGAGTGTCAATTCTAGTGTCTTTATTGCAGCGCTCAAATTTGCGAATTGGCAAAATTGTTCTAAGTAAGAACGCACGGTGCTCAAAAGATGGCCCATTATCATCACCAAGTTTGGGCGAAGCGTACCAGGCCTGGTCAAGAACTTTTGCGCTTTTCTTCAACCAACAGATCCTACCACATTAGATGTTATACAGTCAAGGTGAAAAGTTGGTGGAATCGGCGCGACTGATTTATACTGAATCTTATAAACGTAACTTTCCGAAACCAGTTCTGACGTTAACTGGGTGCCTAGTTTCTTGGCGCAGAAATGGATAACATTCTGCCCAGTAAGTCCTGCTTGCATGTTATTGATTAGAACCACATGCGGTGTTTTTTCGGATCAGACGTAACACATCTGCTTCGTATCTGTATTCTTTTCACGGTAGCTGGCTAAACGCGCCCAACAGCATTGGGAATCCGGCTTGTTCTCCGACTGTCACTACGATTACATGCAGTTGGTTCAAGAGGAGGCAACAGAGCTTCTCTACACGATCAAGGTCGATGGGGACAAACTAACTCCACCACATCAACAGGGAGAATCTTACGATTTCCTAATGTAGCGTGTTAACAAATTGCTTAACGGAGAGGGAAAGGGTTGTGGAACAGTGGTTGGGGTGGGGCAGGAGAGCGACACCTACGGTAAGTTCAAACCCGAAATGACGGTCATTCAAGACATTCAGTTACAGTAACTTCATTGATGAGCAAACGTTGTCGAGATCTTCCAAAATCTAGCTATCCTTAGAAGCACATCACGTTAGGTGCATGGAACATTTCCTCTAGCGGAAAAGTTGCTCTCAATGAAACAGCGAATTAATTGCTAATGAAACTGAGATTTTCTTCACCATTGGTTTAGTTATCAATCCCTGACGAAAAAAGCGGTCGCATGTTACTGCGTGTTCTAATACCAACTCACCTTCACATTCCAGTTCGAACTACTCCTTACTTTAATTGTTGAGTTGTATGACTTTTTTGATGTTCTTCTTTTCTCTGCAGCGCCCTAATTTCTCCTTCTACTGCATTCACCATTAACTTTCTGGTCTTCTGAACCATTGCAATTACTGAGTTACGGATACTCACCACACTTGTTGGGTGTGATCACGCACGAGAGTCAGTAAGAAATCCGATCGAGAATTTCGGCAGTTACAACGAGAACGACAATTTACCACGGCGGTTTCTCGTGGTATTGCTTAAAAGCTATCACTGCAAGCAACAGAATACATTCAATTTGTCTCAAGTGTTTTAGTTAACATGTTTAGTTGAAGAGCTTGTTGTACAACAGGCATAAAATCCACCCGCTACCCCTAGCAACATACCCTTATTCATCCATGTGTTTATTAAAATTTTACACAAAAACAATAGAAAATTTCATAAGCATTTGCCAACCACAGCCTTAATGAAAACATCCATGTTTTTTGGTGGCAACCAAAGATTCAAACAAATGCTCTTGGGACGAGACAGTTCTTCTTGAAACTGCTCCCGTCTTGGGGGCATGCTATTGCAAAACAGTCTGAACGTGGAGTGGACGGCCCACAATTTCTCAATAAGTTTTCCCTCCATTACGTGCTCGTTTACATATCAATTATCTTACTTTTGTGATGTTATTGAATAACAGATTGTAGCGATTACTTTGATAAGTTTTCGGATGAGTTCCATTAACAAATCCAGATTATCACCAGAGACCTACATTTAGCACAGTAGACCTAGTAGAGTAGACCTAGTGTTATTGAATGAAGAGATAATTGCAGTGACACAGGAGGTAATTTGCAGCGAAGGAACATGCTTTTTTGAGAAGCGGGGTTAGTTCATACCTTTGGGCAGCTTGAACTCCAGCCTCCAAATCTGGTTACAACCCACTTGAACGATATCACAGCATGCATGCCTGATAGGCCAATGGCAGAGGTCAAAGAACGCGCAGTCAACACTGAACCACAGTTGTTATCTCCCAAAGAATAGTGGAATAATTCGCCTGTAGGCCGTGAAGCATGACTGTCTTAGTAGCCGATGGTGTCAACCTAAGAATGGTAGACAATACTTGACATATTGGGGTTTGTTAAGTTGGCTGATCGTTCTTCTACTTCTGGATGTACAAAAAGCTGGTAAAATATGGCTGACAGCCCTCGTTTCAGGCTGTGGGTTTACTGAAGGCATATGTTGCGGTTGTTATCTCTGATTGCGCTCCGAAAAACCACTGACAGATAGAAGCGTACAGATGTCGCAGTGATTCCAGTTGTTTGGGGGTTAGACCAAAAGCATTGAAACTGTGTCCGTAAGGTAATCATCCCCGGAAGCAGGATGAGGCACAGCTTGAAAGCCCTTAAACGGCACCTGCATCACTCAGATGACACTTGTGAATACCGCACTCGACAGACAAGTTGGAAAGAACCTAAACTTTTCAAACCGTTAGAAAACAATAACATTGCGAATCGCGAGACGTGACTAAGGCACTCTAATATGTTAGGAAAGAATGGTTCAATAAAAACGGGTTAGATTGACAGTTTATCAGACCAAGCTCTTCGTGAGAAAAAGTACACTACAGGGATTTTTACTTTTGTAACTTTATTACTTCCATCGAATTCGAGCAGCTTGATTTTCACAATGAACTTTCAGATTTGTACTTAATGGAAAACGGCACGCCTTCCATGAATAAGTGTACAACTAATTTCTGTTCCGCACGATCTAATCAAATGTTCCTCCTCATACTCAAAAGTTCTCTTATTCTCTAGACTTTCTACTGATTGCACCATACAGTGAAGACTTTTGTAACCAGGTTAGTTTTTTTTGAATAGTCATTTGTTTTGACTGTGCACTTCAACTCTGGCAGCTGGCACATAAACTGATGAGTAAAGTCAGTTTTTTCTAGAAACCATTTTGCTTCCACACAAACAACTTGGAAAAGTTC
>NW_008751953.1:598778-640154 GCF_000715545.1 Opisthorchis viverrini
TGCCTGATAGGCCAATGGCAGAGGTCAAAGAACGCGCAGTCAACACTGAACCACAGTTGTTATCTCCCAAAGAATAGTGGAATAATTCGCCTGTAGGCCGTGAAGCATGACTGTCTTAGTAGCCGATGGTGTCAACCTAAGAATGGTAGACAATACTTGACATATTGGGGTTTGTTAAGTTGGCTGATCGTTCTTCTACTTCTGGATGTACAAAAAGCTGGTAAAATATGGCTGACAGCCCTCGTTTCAGGCTGTGGGTTTACTGAAGGCATATGTTGCGGTTGTTATCTCTGATTGCGCTCCGAAAAACCACTGACAGATAGAAGCGTACAGATGTCGCAGTGATTCCAGTTGTTTGGGGGTTAGACCAAAAGCATTGAAACTGTGTCCGTAAGGTAATCATCCCCGGAAGCAGGATGAGGCACAGCTTGAAGCCCTTAACACGGCACCTGCATCACTCAGATGACACTTGTGAATACCGCACTCGACAGACAAGTAGAAACGCTTAGAAAACAATAACATCGCGAATCGCGAGACGTGACTAAGGCCCTCTAATATGTTAGAAAACAATGGTTCAACAAAAACGGGTTAGATTGACAGTTTATCAGACCAAGCTCTTCGTGAGAAAAAGTACACTACAGGGATTTTTACTTTTGTAACTTTATTACTTCCATCGAATTCGAGCAGCTTGATTTTCACAATGAACTTTCAGATTTGTACTTAATGGAAAACGGCACGCCTTCCATGAATAAGTGTACAACTAATTTCCGTTCCGCACGATCTAATCAAATGTTCCTCCTCATACTCAAAAGTTCTCTTATTCTCTAGACTTTCTACTGATTGCACCATACAGTGAAGACTTTTGTAACCAGGTTAGTTTTTTTTGAATAGTCATTTGTTTTGACTGTGCACTTCAACTCTGGCAGCTGGCACATAAACTGATGAGTAAAGTCAGTTTTTTCTAGAAACCATTTTGCTTCCACACAAACAACTTGGAAAAGTTCTGAGTTTCGGTCTAAAAAGTTAGGTAAGTCAGCATAGAACGATTACTCTTGGACCGACAGTAAAAATTCAAACGTTCAAATGCCCACAGAACACATTGTTAGTTGTGAACCGAGCTAAGTTAAAATCAGACTAATGGATGACGCTGAACTCATTTTCATTGTTTCATTCCATGCATTGGATTCGTCTAAAAAGCGACTAACGAGCGATTATCGGCTAAATGATCCAAGCTGTTACACAGTCAAAAGTAAAAACTGTAACTTACTGAGCTCGGGGTTTTGGAACCTGTCAGGACGCGCCCAGACATGGAAAAAGTACTTGTGCGGAGAGTGACGTATCCCCAAGGTCACCATCGGAGAGCAGGTGCGTTGGCGGAGCTCACCAAACCCGACTTAGCAACACAAGACCAGTGGAATGGGGCTGAAATTGTTCACGACCGGAACACCGCCACTGGCTGTGCAGAACGAACAAGTGAACGACCATATTTGGCCACTTGGTCACACTATATATTTGCGCAGAGGCTCTGCATGTTTTGTCCTGACAATCCAGCCGTGTTCCGAGTTCTCTGTCTTCTCCTTATCGCGTGGTCTGGCGGGCACAGTGCAGGCGTAACCAAAAGACGGCCACCCACGTTACAACAGAACCTGAAAAGTGACACTTACGAGGGTTGGTCCGCGGCGTACTTCCCCACGGTTTACGGATTCTACTCCACAGTCGACAACAGTGGTTCTATGAGTGCCTGTACAGTAGAGAAATAATATAGTCTGCAAAATCCATAGATGGTTTCCAGCTGAATACGTCGGAGTTCTCTGCAGCTATTGACAAAAGCTCACTAAAGCATTCTGTCAAGCAAAAGAATACATAGAATCGATGGATATCATTGGTGAATTCATCACTTTCATACCAAACGAGCCAGCTTAAGGAATGCAGCATCTTTCGGTCGTCTAACATGATGGGCATTAGGAACAAACTAATACAGGTATCTCCAGGTTCGCTGATGACTGTGTAAGTCACTGCACTGGTGAGATAATATGAGACGTTTCTAGCTCAAAACTGTTATTTTAGGACGGCTAGTAATGTAAACAGCTTCGTCCGCTACTTTGATTATGTCCAGTGGAATGGACCAACATGAATGACAGTATTAGTCGATTTTTACCAATGAAATGCATTCTTCAACGGCAGTCATTCGAATCCCTGTAATGGGCTGAAAATTACACGCGCAATCGGGCCAGCGGAATGACCAAATTATTTGACGATTAGGTGGAGTAGTGAATAGGATTTGTTTTGCTTTAAGGTGGATAAGCGTTCTCATCCAGACTGGTTTCTGCAAAGCACTTTCCAAAGTATTTCAAAGTACTCAGTTGAGAGAAGACAAAACGTTTTTCGTGGGCTGACAGTCACTTTCTCATGGGTCAAAAAGCAGGAGAACTACATGATTTATCTCGCTTTCGTAATGCGCTACAGCATTTTCCATACCGCTTGAAGGCAATATGAAGGAAGCCTGATAAAACCAGGTTATTTCAACGGCATATATATATGATCGAAGAATGTGTTGGCTGTTGGTGGGGGTTAGAAAAATGCCACTCCACATTAAAGTGCGGGACTTTCAATCACAACACCAGTGAAGCCTGTGATAAGTCATCACTGTGTCGGAATATATCGATGCGTCTACTGGTGGCTGATCCCATGGTCGTTGATCTGTTCGTCGGGCTTGCGTCCCATTTCAATGAGAGATCGTCGGTGATAAGTACTGCCTCTTTCTGCCTACGCCTATATGGTTTTCGGACAGTAAGTTGTGTCGTCTCATGTGACTGATCATTTGTGACATGCCTTTTTGTAGTCCAACTGAGCTGTTTGTGGCTTGCACTACGACGTGGTCTGTATGTCTCATATTCCAGTCATTTGTCGGATGGCGTTTTTGGGGTCGTTGCATTCGCTTTTCAACTGGTCCATTTCGGTTTGTGTTCCGGCCTTCTTTCCCTGAATTAGTTTGGTTGTAACGGCGATTTCAGTTTTGGTAGTTCGTTTTCGGCGGTCTTATTTATCGGCCTTTAGTTTTTATCGTGGTCTTCGCTTCTTGAGCTTTCTTGACCATTTGCACCTCTCCGTTTGATTTTTTGTTTCCTTGTGTTGACCGATTTGGTTGCGCTTGAACGACTGATTGTACGCCTCTCTTCGTAGATCCGTTTTTTATCCTTCTTCGCTTTGTCAGGTCGATGCTAGTCTGGGTTTATGGATTCATCTCTTAGATTTTTTGTTTGTCTTCTCTTCGTAGAATGTTGGCCTCTTTTTGGGCAACGGCCGTGTAATACTGTCGCGACAATCATGAAGGCACCTCAGAAGTGTTCACGGTGTGTGGAAACGTGATCTGTTTGCATTCTCCTGATACTATTGAGTTTGCCGAATCGGGCTTTCTTAGGGTCTATGGGATGAAGTTTCTGGTGAATCCATTTTTCCGAAAGGTTTTGTAAAGAGATTGGCCCTAAGTTTTGACTCCGTAGTGTTACAGTGCGCCTAACCATGTTTAAAAAGGGCTCGGAAACAGCCTTTTTCGTTCAAATTGTGATAATTTTGATGATGGCGGAGAATTTGGTCTAGATGGGTTGCATTTCTGTAGGTTCCGTCCATTTTTGATGATATTCAATTGAAGGTAGAAGAAACTGACGGAAATCTGGTGTTCTTGAGCATTCTTATTAGGGGGACTGGTGAGTCGCTTGCCTAAGATGTCAGACGTCTCAAGTTCAGTTTTTGGCAGGGCTGGGAACACACACTGTTAAGGACTTCAAACAGGAGCGAAACTAAAGTCCACTGCTCCTACTTTGGTTTGTACGCCAGGACAGGAACAGAACGGTTTAAACAAGAGTGAAGTGAACGTGATAAGACAAGCGTCGAGAAACTGTAAGTCTGAGCAGCGACTTCGGATTATTATCGGCAATACTTGGCGTTCAAGCTTTACTGGCTTTAATACCAATGTAACGGCGTATACTACTGCTGAGGCAAGTGAGTAGTCTGTGGCCATGTTGAAGCTCCACCCCGCATTTGATTGAATGTGAAGTTTATCGCGGAACTTGTGGAACTGGTTTCCAGTGTTTGTTTACAATAACGTAAAAGGCAATTAGTATCCACGAAAGTTCAAGAAGACGCATGAAAACGTTCAGTTTTCAAAGACAGTGCACATATGATAAGTTTACTTTCCTGTCCAATAACCTGCAACTGCCTAATCGGTGTTTGATGATAAATAAATTCTCTGCATGTGTTTCTCGTTCCACTGGAACAATATCGCTACAAAAAGTATTCACCGCAGGGTGTCATGCTTCAAGTTCTGCAACAAGTTGGAATTTCGGCAAGCGTGGAAAAGTCTGGAGAATCGATGTCCTCGATAAATTGCTTAAAAAGCGAGTGATTCAGGTTCACACTGTCCGTTATCATAGTTCACAATTAAGATCTCTCTGATATCCGTCTTCCATTTACATACTTATTTGATGAATTCCTCATCGCTTTTGTGCAACTCAAAAGATTGCAAAACATTTCGCTACCAATTGAGGTGGCACTTTCAGTGAGGCATTAGGGAGCGGAGGAGATCATCGCGATCGGTCAGTCGTTGTGCACTGAGTGATGGTGCGTATGTGTTAGTGTGCTTGCCGCTAGCCTTCGATGACGGCTGATGGTTTGGTCGGGAGTTTCTGTTGCAGCATCTGTTTTCCTGTGTCCTGATTGGTCAGCAGTCACGTGACCTTTGAGCGTTGCATCTCCTGCTCTTATTTCCTAGTCGGTGCTACAGCAACCTCTCTCCTTAGTTTTTGCTGGTTTCATACTGCAGTTTTTGTTGATGAGGTTCCAAGTAGCCTCTTGTTTCTTGATTCGCTTGTCAGACAGCCCGGTCAAAGTATTTATCAGTTGCGAATTTCATTGCATAAGTTGGATCTAGTTCAACGCGCCCGTCGATCGAAACCGTCACTGAGTGTTCATTTTATGGTATCACGTTACGAGGAACCCCAGTGGGACACTAATTGGAAGTTGTTCAAGGTGGTAACCAGAAGTGAATATCACTACGGTCAGTGTTTGAATCTCACCTGTTTTTGAATCTTTTACCAACGCCCAGGAATGCACAGGGCCAGTCAACACATGGTGGGAAATGTGCTGAAAGCCCTCCATGATACCAAAGGACGCGTTACGCAAAAGAAAATATAATAATCATTAAAGAAATGATTTTGACAAGGTGGAACCAAAAATGAACCCAGTTGCAGTCGGAAATGAACCGTCAAACGACCACACGGTTTATTCGGTTCCCTCGCAATTCTCAAATATGCTGATCGTTTTCTTAGTAATTGTTACACTGCAATATCTTATGTTTTTTATGATTCGTTGAAGAGCGGGATATTTGCTTGTGATTGATCTCTGTGTGGTAGATTTGAGCAACAAAACCGTTGGCGGGCTTGACACATGAGGATGACACCAGGGTTCTTCTGTGACTGTCCGGCGCAGACTCGTGGAGATAATACAATATATGTACTCGTTAGTCAAATTGTACCTAACTGTGCTATTCGGAAAAAGCGTAAAGTTCATCAGAACACTAGAAGGATGAAATAAAAACGTAGTAGTGCGGGCGGATCAGAAGGATGAAGTCATATATTCCACACAGAGGGAGCAGAAATTTTAAACAGCCTGCATTTTCAAAACAAATTTGTTTACAGATGAGTGCATTTCGCTAATATCATGTAATTTGGAACATAAGGCTGACGGAAACTCGGCGCTTACCTGATGAGCCATAAAAAGGGCGGAATTGGTCATGGGCTGTCGAAGAATTTGCAGTAATCTTATCAGTAGTGTATTTAGTCTGATTTTAGGGTTAAACTTGTCCAACATACCATCTCTTTACTGATTCACACCGAATTTTATCCTACTATCGTTTGTTTTTTCATTGCGAACTGTTTGTACAGATATCGGGGAAGGTATTCGGTGACGGACAACTCAGTGTTGATGTCTGCTGGCTTATTGATACAAGCGATGAAACTGCTAGTGGTGAAAAGTTGGTAAAATATGGACTCTCGACATTCGACCTTGGGACTTATATGGAGGATACACTTTATGTTGACTTGGATTTGCTGTTCCTCAATGAAATGAGTCAAGGCGCAGAACACTGTCTGTTCAATGGATACTGGGCACCTACTCACAAGCTATTCCGTACGTCGAATTTCACGTTTCTTGTTATTGTTGAAGTTGTCACAGGAAACATGAGAGCTGAAAAACCAAAGATCCAGGTGAAAAGATTTCCTGAATAGACTGACACTGACTGATTGAACAAAGGTGCTTTTTTTTAATGGAAACCACATATATCATGTATGATTCTTGTAACGACTGAGTGTTAATGCCTCATAAGAGATGTGTGTGACTGACACTGCTGATTGAACAAAAGTGCTTTTTTTAATGGAAACCACATATATCATGTATGATTCTTGTAACGACTGAGTGTTAATGCCTCATAAGAGATGTGTGTGAGGGCGCTGAATCGAAGAGCTCTGAACAAGACAGAGCGTTTTATAGGTTTGGTCTAGGCTGCTGACCAGATCATCAATCGGGCAGGTTTCACTCACCGCGTACCGATTATGAATTTATACAGTGCTTCAGACTGCCACCGAAATCAGTTCACACCTATTACTTTGTCAAGGGTTTGGTAACAATTAATTGCGACGGCCAACATGCAACGTTACACTGGCGACTATTCAGCAAGAATAAGGCAAACTAACTTCTGCCGAGAGGGAAACGATAATGTGCGAAAAATCGCATTTCCGCACTTCCCCATAGAAGACTCGAAGGTGACTGGGGTTTTAGTCCATTCTATTGACAGACGAATCCCGTCTCAACTGAGTTAAACTTGGCCGCACTGTTATGCACAGTTTTCACCACGGCAATTAATTGGGCCAACATGCAACGTTACACTGGCGACTATTCAGCAAGAATAAGGCAAACTAACTTCTGCCGAGAGGGAAACGATAATGTGCGAAAAATCGCATTTCCGCACTTCCCCATAGAAGACTCGAAGGTGACTGGGGTTTTAGTCCATTCTATTGACAGACGAATCCCGTCTCAACTGAGTTAAACTTGGCCGCACTGTTATGCACAGTTTTCACCACGGGGAAAACTATTCAAGAATGTCAAATATGCTCCAGATAATCGGGGATCTATTCATAATATCCTATCTAAAATAGCCGGTGTCTTTCCCAGGAGCATCAGGCATAATATGGAAGGACATAGACAAATATGCAGCTGAGTTGATGAATTCCGAATGTGCCTTGTGCCATATTTACGGACATTTACGGGCCTGTCGTGAACTGACCTAGGTTTCGAATGTTGAAAGTGAAGATGATGCTAGATTCCCACGCAATGTAGAGAAGAGAAAATGAACAGTTAAGAGCGGGAGGATACAACTGGGTACACGTCCCTCAAAGGCATCTATGTGGTTAAATGAACTTGTGGTGTCTAGGAGAGTAACTGACAATTGAAGCAAATGGGTGAATATGAGACTAAGACAGTTGCTTCCGTGGAAAGGCTAAAGTTTTCTGCAGATTTGCTGTAGACAACAGTAAATCGTGCGAGGATAAACTCGCCGTCTGCACGGTCGGGAGATTTCGGACAAAATTTGGTAACACAAGTAAGTATCGACGATGAGAATGAACGGAGTATTCCGTCGAAAACGGTGGGAGGAAACCAAGCGTAAATAAAGGAAAAAACGTGTGTGCACACCAAGCCAACCAGAGTGACTACTTCACATTTAGTGAAAGAAAACCGAGGTCTCCCTTATTATTAAAATCGTTGCAGTGCGCTTACTGCATTGTCAGAAATTCCAAAATACGTCTCTAACATGCTTCCAGAAAAGCCTTCTTGGAGACACGTTTTATGGGTTAAACGTTGGGCCTAAAAAAGGGACATGAACGTATTTCAAATGAACTTGACTGAGCGGACCAGAGCTCTGCATAATTATGGACAGTACCGAGTAAAAAAAGACAGCCTAAAATCCCTGACTCGTCCGTGGATTTCGGTTGGCTTGGTAGTGCACACTGCTGTGGACGGATTTTGGATTTTAAAAGCATTTAGTTTGTTTGCCTCTCTTTATCAAGAACGATTACTTATTTCCGACAGCAGTGCTTGCCGCCTGTGGCGCTAGTCATCCTAGTCTCTACCATAGCACTGCAAAAACCTTTTCAAAAGGCTCCATTTGGGAACAGCCGTGGACCGAGAGCTTGCTGTTCCAAGCTTGGGGGCATTTGAACAGTTCCGACAGATACGTCGAATATTCAGCCGGGGTTACTTTTAGAACTCAGGTGTATGAAAAGCGACCCTAAATTTGAATGACCCATTTTCTGATTGTTCTAATTTCTGTTGGCTTGGTTGCGAATATTTTTGTTGTTTCTTCCAATGTGGAAGTCGTGATTGTTGTGGCTACAAAATCGATGACATATTCTATTTCTAGCCTGCACAGAAGTTGAACATCCTGTTCTATTTGGGAGTTAGCGGATGCGTTGTAACTGCCATTTTGCCAGTAGCGAATTTGTCGGCCTTCCTGAAAGTGCATCTTCCGATTGATACCCATCCAGCACTGCGTAAATTATCTTGCCATAATACAAGATCATTTTCTTGGGGAATTTTTCTGTTCGAGAGACTGCCAGGCTTGAAGCAAGAAGGCTTTGTTTTGCTGTAAATGGGTCTAAGGATGTGCGCTTCGCACTCACCGCAACGGGTTTTCCCCACATTTTTGCAACCCTGCTGAAAAAACGTTGTCTGAAATTGATGTGGACGTCGCGGGCAATGTTCCCTGTATCGTCCAAGACTGATATTGGAAGGGCAAATGATAAAAACTTAGTTCCGTACATACAAAAGCATTGGTGACGGAGATGAAAAACAAGTGCATTTCACTTCAGTCAGAGCGAAGTTTACAGAATTCTAGGTCAGCCTACATGTTTGCAAGCAACAAATAGACAGAAGGACACCAAAGTTGTCGAAATTGAAGCTATTGGCGTTGAGAACCAAAAAATAATCAAGCCACATGAACTACAGTGGATAGCTAGCGAAGGCAAATTTTTGTAGGCTTGATGTTTTGAACGGAATGGTGGAAGTCTTTTGTGGGAATTAGCTACTCCGAAATCCTATTTGACATTTTTTGCAGGAAGATAATGTCCAAGTCTAGTCATCCAAATGCGCACCGGCTAATCACGCGTGGCATAACTCATAATACAGAGGAAAGGACCCCGTAGAGAGAGGAAAATTCCTGCAGTTTAAGCCCATATTCCCGTCGGCTCGCGGGCCCCTACCAGAGTAGGCAGTACAATGGGGAAACTGCCAGTGATACCAGTCAAAAATAGTTGCTCTAGAAAATTGGATGTCACGCAGAGGATCACTTTAGTGGTCCAGGATTTGTGGCAAAATCAGTCAATGAGCTGTGCTCACAAACCGCAAGTCACTGCCTGGAAAAGTGATTTCTTCCCAAAATAAGTTTCAAGCGAAAGGTTCGTATATTATGCTGAGATTCAAGAAGAGTAAATCCTCAGGGTGAAGAATACTTCCACGTATTCAAGACGAACTGTTCATTTTTTTTATGCATCAGTGAACGTATTTTGTCAGTTGCATATTTCCTGTCCGTAATAAACAGACAATGTTTAGAAAATGTCAGGCTTCTTGTAACTGAACCGCGTCATACGCGGAGACCTCGTGCCCTAGAAGAAGATGGCTTAAATTTCCTAAACCTGTCGAAGTGGAACTCTAATCGGTAACATGGTGATCGATCCAGCTCTGTGAGCAAGAGAATAATGGGATGGTGGAGCGTCAACATAAGAAAACCTACCATCCAAGCCTTTGCCAAATCATTTGTTTAACCGTCATGAAACGATTTGCGGACAGTATATCAGATCCACCGTTCGCCACAGTGGGCTTCCTGTGCGTAATTTCGATAATGGGATGTGGAGCGTCAACATAAGAAAACCTACCATCCAAGCCTTTGCCAAATCATTTGTTTAACCGTCATGAAACGATTTGCGGACAGTATATCAGATCCACCGTTCGCCACAGTGGGCTTCCTGTGCGTAATTTCGAGTGGCTGTATTCCATGTGGCCGACATTCCACTTTGTTTTGCCGATCTAATTAAACTTGATCACACTATTCTGACTGAACACTTGCCCTGGTACATTTTTCAGCCTTGGCAGTTGACATACTACCAGACGAACACCACATCCAACAAGAAAAAAGCTGTGAAAGTGTGAGTTGCTTTGACATAAACGTGTCTTATGAAAAACCTCATAGTAAATGAATACCGTAAATGATACTATTGCTTGTAAATTTTTCACACCCAGATACACAGAAAGAGGAACACGACTAGAATTGAGCTCCTTAGGGTGCTTTTCAACAAAATCTTCACCAGTATTTTTCAACACATGGCAACCCAGGACCTGTGGAATTTCGGGACAACGTTCACGTAGGACCATGGAAATAGCTTGGCTGTCTCATTTGGTTTACCAAGAAATCGAGAAGTTTAGGAGTAAGCTTCGTGTAGCCAAAGTGTTCGTGGTAATACTTAGAAAAGGCAGCCCGTTGCTGCCGCATAGCCTCAACTTTCATTGCCAAGCGGCATTTGCGTGTAGACTTCATTAGGGCACATGATCTCTACTTTGTTCTATTCGGTGGCGTCTCAGCAAATGCTGCGCTGAAAACTCTGCCAGTAGATTTTGGTTTTTGGCGGCACTGTACCTTCTCAACGTAGTGGCAAAGGCGAGAGTTTACTGAGAGGAAGGTATGTGATTTGAACCCGACCTCCTACATCTTGACTGCTCCTGTCTGGGCTTGAACAGCCGGACAGGATCGCAGCCCTCGTGCTTTCTTACGGGGGTAAGGCAACGCGGAACCGAATGTTCAGATCACTATGGTTACTAAATTTCGCCTATGACACAATGTGTGCTTGTTGTTTCTTCCATGGTTGGTCTCCCACATTAGATTAAAACCCAAAAGATATGGGGGAGCAAGATTAAAAGAGATGACCTAGTCGACGATGAGTCCTTCGTGAACTTCGTTGTTGGGTCTCTCGATAACCTCATAAAAAACAGACCTGGTAATTCCGAGATAGACAAAGAATAATTCTCTGTAATGTTGGTAGTGTGAGGAAATTTGGGCTTTTGTGGAGATTTCGTCCTGTAAATGAAGCTAATCTATGCTGAAAAGCCGATAGGCACTGAGCAGCTGTTTCATCCTTATTGGGAATAATCAGCAGCGCGCATCTCACGAAACTCCGCAGAGGAACCAGTCAACACGTGTGACCACGTGATGTGGATCCCGTGATTGAAGGATGAGCAGCGCTATATCCTGTCTAAGGGCGAGTTAATCACAATGCTGATCAGCCTCTCGTGGCCGAACGGTTGAGGGTTCAAAGTGCGAGCCAGGAGGTCGCGGGTTCGAGACTCTGCGGAGTTTCGTTAGATGCGCACTGCTGATGATTCCCAATAAGGATGAAACAGCTGTACAGTGCTTCTCGGCTGTTCAACATAGATTGGCTTCACTTACAGGACGATATCTCCACAATTCTCTGTAACCCTGTGGAATATAGTTCTGGGATAAAAAAAATCACTCACGAACTCGCCGTCAAAACAATCCATCGCCGTAATCAAAAGAAAGGTAATCTTCTTCACTGACATACCAACTGGTGCATTCAACAATAACGCATTGGAGCGCACATTGCCCAAGATATTTTCACGAGGTAGGCTCGTTTTGGTTTAGAAATTTCATCTTGATGCTGGATATACAAAGTTAACAGTCCTATATTGATGGATGATATGACGCTTTCGGACGTAATGCTTTTGCGAGCATGCTTTTGTGTAAATACTTTTCTAAGGACAATGACATAGTCCTTTTGTCCCAAAGCCCGTCATCAAATCGCTTTGAGAAAAGTAAGAAGGAGCCACAAAGGCAAAGTTGATGGTACACAGAACCTATTTTGTTCTCAGGTCCCTTCGTTGTTCTTCGAAAGTTGAAATGCCTTCAGAGACTATGATGAGCAGTGAATCATTTTGGTAAAACTGCTTTCTCAATATCTGCAGCTCATGTCCCGTTCCCCTCAACACTGGGAGAGTGGACTGTTTGTTGCCTGCAATTTCATCGCGCCGACTGACCAGGTATTTTCCATAAAGCTGAACGCATCAAACTTGCCTGAAGACTTCCCACCCGGACAGACGACCGACGTGCTGAGTTGGTATGCGAATAGTCTCATCAATGGTGATGCATCGGATTGTCACACAGCTACTTGGGATTCCTTTTCTGCTGTCGGTAAATGACAATTTCGTTCTATCAGAAAAATCAAAGATTGAACTGTTTTTATATCGAGTATGAGAACCGAAGCAAACCATCCTTACTTATTTCACAGTATTATCGGATAACCATAGGAACGATTTCCGAGTGCTCAGAGAAGTATTAGATGTTGTCCCGCTGTCTGCGTAGGGCGTATTGAGCACAAAGCAGCTATGCATCCAAACGTTTCGGAATGCAGTCGGATTCTAGCAAACGGTCCTAACGCTATGTATTTGCAATAGGTGTTGTTTTCTGCTTGTCCCCGAGCAATGGCTGCTTCTGGTGGAACCTAATGGAAAGATAGACTAAACTGTCTTCTCAAAGTACGGGGTTTAATAAAAAGTTAAGCTCTGTGCCCACTTGCTGTGAAGCGATTTTTTCAAGTTTATCAGGTTGACCAGTGGTTTGGGGTTTCAGATTTTTGAAAGTGCTGCTTCTCGTGATTATGACCCTTTTAGAAAATTCACGTCATTGCACCCTCTACGCGCTACCGAGGTTCATCAATTCACTAATGAACGTCCATTTGTCAGACCATCACATCTGAATTGCATGTAAATAGCTCAGGTCTGTTGGTGTAACCGTCGTACCATACTGTGAGTATAATTCTTAAGTCACTTGACAACTATAAACGTTCGCAAACATTTGTACAGCTAAAATTTACGCATGCTGCTTTCTGGAGCGACCGCAACGGCCCAAGCGATTTAAAGCCCGTGGATTTTATTCGAAAGTTGTTTATCTCAAGGTAGGAAGGCATGTGAGGTTCTGAATAGGGGTAATGCAGGTTGGACTACCAAGATTCTCGGTACCATAATGTGGCTTAGAAGCTTTACAAGACAGTTGCACTGGTCTAACGGCGGATACCACTGGTAAGGCACGCGAGTAGTATATGGCTTTCTCGTAACTCCTCCTCGCGCCTAATGGAAATTGGGGTTTATTACGAAAAGTGTGATTCTCTTTTGCAACCTTCGTTAACAATGAATATTCACGAAAGTTCAATAATACGTGGCAGAATGTTCAGTTTTTAAAAACCAGGTGCATTTGAAAGGTTTACTTTCCTGTCCAATTTTTTGAACTGTTTATTTAGTGTTCGCTAATGAACGACTCCAGAGCGAAGTGCTTTCCTTCCTACACCGGTAAACTGATCAAGACTGGGGTGTTGGTGTCAAGATCCTTCACCGATTTGCTTGTTTTGTCTGAACCTGTTCTTAAGTGTTTTTGTGGCTCGGAGCTCATGTGACCCTTTCAGAGCACAGATTATAAGGCGATGTTATGTCAGTCTAGTATCGACCAGTAGTGAGCTATGATGGCTTGGAAGGATCCGATGACTAGTTGGTTCAACTTTACGAAGCAAATTGCTGGTTCGGTACCGGATAAGTTGATTCCAAAATCATATGTAAGCCAAGCTGTATAATCAAACTGATGTTTTTGAATCAACGTCTCAATGCTTGCAACTGGCACCCTTTACATTCACAATAATTTAAGTGCATCTGTATGAACTTATTCATTTTATAGACCTCTCACAATGTTTACAGATGATGAAGCCGAGAAACCCACTGAAAGTAAGTTTAGTGATGACTATGTTAGTTTTTTGTTTTGAACTCTTCCGGCATGACCTGAATAATGATAGGTATTTTATTGTCCCTGATTGTGTTGCCCATGTGACTTTGGTTGGCAAAATATCACATTACGTGTCAAGTAAGAAGCAGCAGAGACAAACTTCCGAAGAGCGCAATATTGTTCGGTCCGTTAAACCTGGAACGACCCATCTCAGTCAACCGAAAAACCAATTTTTAAGCAACTGTTTACCTTACCTTCTCTGTGAAATAATTAGAGTGCTTCTAAGCCTGTACGTCTGTCAATCACCGAGGTGTCAGCATTCCTGGAAAACTTATCCGCTGAAAGTTGAAAAGGCAGTTACTTGGAAGCCGGATGCAAACGACTTCTGCAGTGCACAAATTTTTTGTTTGTGTGTCCATATTTTGGAACAAAAATCTGTCGCTGAATTCAACATCCCTTTGGTTGGGACATGTGTTACTTATGCCGAACCATCGTTTNGTGGACATATTTTTCACTGGCCGTATGCAACTTGGTGGTTGTGCAGTGAGCTGGATTACCGGAAACGGATGTCACTGTTATTTGCAAAATGGCGAGAAAGACAGTGGATTCAGAATTGCTCCTGGAGAATTAGAGGCGTATTCTCCTCCCGCCCTAGATCTCGACCAACCTCGGAACCTAGTCACTTGGCCTGACGAAGCTTTTGTGTCAAAAGCGAAACGTTGCCCAGCAATAAATCTACCGATTGTCACCAAACTTTTTCGAAAATAGAGGCGTATTGTTTCGAGTGACTTCAAAAAGGTTTAGTATAACTGAAAGAATGGAATATAAAATGAGAAGCATATTCAGGAATGTCTGCGCATCCCGTGAAACGATGTGGATTGACCTTTCGAGCTCCGTTGACGTCATGATGATGGCTGAAGTCTGTTGATGCCAGGATGCACTTCTCAAAGACGCGTGTGCCCAAAAGTGATTGGTGTTCACATTGCACACTGGTCATTATTCCACTTAGATGTTTAACTCAAACGAAGAACCACTTTCAGCAGAAGTTACCACTAAGTTTAAGGAAGCATCTAGAATTATGGTCGTGAATGTTTGGAGGTGTAGGCACCTCGGAATGATTGTGTTAAGCTATCACTGAGTCCCTCCCCCATCCACCTTTATTCTTTTCTTTACAATAAGGCTTTCAAATAAGTCATGGTTGTACGGCAGTGAAGCATCGGTGGTGAACACTGATATCATGCTGTCGATGATGATGATGATCTAATGAAGTTACTGAATTTAAGGCTGTGAAGTGAGCATCCAGAACTATGGCCATAATCCTTCTGAGAATTGATCAACATTATTTGCTTATCCCTATGGACTAAGTCTTTCGGTAAGCGGTTATGTCAAGTGTATCGCCTATCTCAACCATGCTCAACTCTTCTAAGTTGACTGAATAACCTGTTACACTGGCACTAAAAAGCTTCAAGTTGCGTTATGCTTATGTTCTACAGGTGGCGTGAATAGATCATTGAAACTTGACACTTGACTGCAAATGTTCAGACACATGGCTACAATGAAATACTAAGCCCTTGCGTACGTTGATGGAACAATATAACGCATATGTCACTATGTCGTGTGGGCACTGAAAGTCCCTATCACGTTGTGATTGGTTGAAACACCTATGTAGGCGATGCTTCTAGGCTTTTTAGATTGGCTAAACTTGCAAGATGAAGTCTAAATTAAAAACTCCAAAATCTCACACGTACGAAAAGTAATTTGGAAAGATTGATTCGATCGTGGTTTGTTCCAGATGCAGGAAGTGCGTTGCTTGATTTGAGTAATGAATTTGCGGAATAACTGCGAGTTTGTGAAAGAGATCAAATCCCGTGATTCGTTTGTGGATCTACCTGGCTGTCTGATTTACTTATTTTGTAGGACATTCTGAAAGGCGGACAGCTCGACTAGCTCGTTAGATTTCAGAGCTGACTTTTTCAGTTTTGAACTATTCGGCTTAAAAGCATTATTTCTGTTTCTTTTAATTCCTTCGGATGGCATCGGAAGCACAATGTCTCCCAACCTCATCCGAAAAGATCATATTGTTCCCATCTTTCTGGGGTACCACCTCTGGTACTGTTTCCTCTAATAGCCGGCTGATTCGTTTTTGCATCCACAGTCCGGTAGGGTTCATTCTCCGAGAACCACTATCATGGTTTGATCCACGCATGTTTTCTACGCTCATTGCCTACGCGGATCGCCTTCGTTCATCACTAAGTTGTACCGAATGAGCCACACCCACTCCGAGTAGCTTAACACACCGCGGTAAACTCAGCTTAACAAGTGCAACTGTTTACTTATTTCGCTTTGAAACTGTCAGAGTAAGCTTGGGCGGGAATGTAGAGATCCCGCTCTGAGGGAAATTTGGACAACAAGTGAAAATAGCGAGCATGAAGCCACACAAACAAACAAAAGGTTTAAAGTACTTCTATATGTCGAAACTTCTTCGACCTCTGTGAAAGCATTTGTAGTAAACTACACAGCTAGTGCTCAACTGGTTTGTCTAACAAACGAAAGCCCTTTCCAAAGAGACAAATTTAGCATATATTTTAAGGCGTTGGTGGTGCTTTCAAAAGAATAATCACCATTCTAGTTAGTCGCATTGTGCGAAAAGCCAGAAATTCCTTCCGGTAATTTTATAATATCTGAATAACTGATGTTTGCAGTGTAGCTATGAGCAAAACAAGCACTCCAGGCAAGCTGTCCACAAGCATTTGTGCTCCTTCTCTCTCCGCAAAGACAACATGTCACTAGAGTTGAAAAATAGGAATTTAATTTTTGACCTTGTAACATTAAAGCTTATTTCTTTGCAGACTTTAGACTGGTTGGACCGTTCGGTGAGAAAGTTTGCAACAAGATGAGTTATATTGTGCTACTTATAAGGATATGACCCTTTCGGTTAGTTCGTCAAATTTTGATGATAAGAATACACCTGGAGCACTGTTTCTCTCCGCTGATATCTCCTAGTGTGGATTACCGATGAAAATTTGTTGCTGTGAATCAAGCTAGAAACTGGTCATATAATATTGACAGCCTTAATATCCGTGGTCTATTCCAAAAATAATAAAGTAAGCAACTTTGCTACGCACCAGACGCTAAATGGACAGGCAAAAGTTACCCTTTTAGACAATCTTGAGACGGAAAATTTCGACTACCAGAAACAGTGTCCCACTCTCCTATCACGAGAAACAATAAATCAACATACCGCAATAAACAGGATATTTACTAGGGGCATGGATCTTCGAGGGGCACCAGAACGCTTGCAGAACAAACTAAATGTTAAAATTTGCGAGTTGGTAGTATTTCAAATCCATTTCCTCGACCACAGATTCCAGATTTTGTTAGTTATTTGCAATGGACATGATGACAACCTATTAGCTATTATCGAACGACACGCAATCTGAACGAGGCTTGAATATAAGTCCAGTCCAAGGTAATCAGATGACTTGAATCAATAGCGTTTGTGCACACACAATTATGGTTGCTGATTTTGTTGAAATCACCTCTAGCAAGCAAACACACAATTATGGTTGCTGATTTTGTTGAAATCACCTCGCAGATAGCAAGCAATCTGGAAGTGTTGACTGCTTAAATGTGTAGAGACAATATAGAAAGTGCTAACCAGGTGTCTGCCTCAGAATTGTGTTTTTCAGTGTCTCAAGTGATGTAAAGTCACCTGTCGTGTTGCAAGGCTGGTAACAAATTATTTGGAGTGCATTCTGGGACGCTTTGAAATAAGTGCTGCTTGGTTTGGTCCATCACCTATAAGAATACTGCAGCTACCGGCGAAACTGAGGATCGCACATTTGGCAATAGGGTGGCTGTGTTTGGCAGGCATTTGCCTCAAACATGATCCAGTCAAGTCACTGTGAGCAGTCATTCGTTTGGGAATCTGGCATGAGATATCTTAGAATCTCCGCGTAGTTCCATCTGGTTTATACAATTTCGGCAATCCAGTTTCGCATTTATTAACCTGAATCTATTTCTGAAAACAGTCCACCCTACCTATTTAAACAGCGGCAGTTGTGCTCCAAGGCATAAGAGAATGAACACGTTTATACCGAGGTTATATGACGAGCCCAAATTTTTTCCAACCAATGAACGTTGTTTATTTGAAATCCTTGGTGAAATCCGCGACCTATCACTAGAAGAGTGCAAAAAATTAACAATCATGACAAGTCTAAGGATTCCCTTATTTTATGACACAAAGATGGTTCGTTTGACTACTTGGTTCACGGAACGGTTAAAGTGTGCTACATCTGTAGGTTATTTCCAGATAACGCTTAGGTTGTATCTGGCCTGAAACATCAGTGTAGTGCTGATTCTTGAGCTAGTTCGGCAAGGAGGGACTCAATATGATTAGGCGAAATTTCCCCAGGTTCAACTGACTGGTCCAGATCGGTTGCAGTTGCGAGGAACAGCTTTTTGGACTGGCATTTGAAGGATTCGTACATTGTGTTGCGGGGCAATCATATTTGAAGGTGATGGTAGGTAGGCAGGCTCATTTCCGATAAAAAGACAACAGGTGCGTTTGACATTATTATGCTGTTAGCGTGTGCCTTCTGCCAAGATACCTGTTGCCATCATACGCACGTGTTACTAGGTCATCCAAGTAGTTACCGGCATTACGCCACTATATGATTCTGATTCAAGGCACCGAAGATTAACTGAGGTAAGCCATTCTGAGAGAAGGAAACGCAATTCTTCCGAGGTCTTGAACTAACAGCAAAAACGCTTTGGAATGGTGAAAATGGAGATCAGTTTAGATCATACTTTACGTTCAAGTATAAACAATGTCCCTGAAGTAGTAGCTCAAGTAAGAATAATGTGAACTGGCGCCTGGAGGCGATCAAACTCCAGAAGTTTTCCATGCTAGCATGAGAACGTTAAAGCAACCTATCCAGCTTCGACGTTACCCAAAACCATCAATAAGAAATGTCCACACTTACTGTCGGCGTATCAATGGTACAGCTTTTGATCCAGCTGCCAAGCTCGACGAACAGCCAAACAGCCAAAGACTGTCACTACATCGGTGATTGCATTGGGCAAATTCGACACAGAGCAAGATGTTGGAATTACCCAGTTCCCCAAAGGGGTTTTACTGTAGTTCAGTGGGATTTTGGATGCAGCCTAGTCACTGTTGGAAGCTCCCGGTGAGGATGAGGCCAAGGAACTCCAGGACTTTTTCTGCACTAGAACGGAACACTCCTTCTGTTTGAACATGTGGTGGTACGCAAAATTTTCGCCCACCACGCCTACAAAGTGTTAACACAGCGAAACCAGTGTGTGGAAGAAGGAAGGACGTCCTAACCCAAGGAGTGCTGTGGTGATTGTGGCGCACAAGGACTGGGCGACTCGTTACCGGAAGAATCCGCCTGCTTTGGAAGTTTGCGGACGAAAAGCACATCAAGTAACTACTTTCTTTGAGCTGACTTTGAGCGATCCTGAAATTGGTCTGCATTATTTGTGCCATTGCTCACCCACCGTTACAATACTTGAACGTTTCTGAAAAAATTCTGCGAGCCAAACATAGATTTGGCCGTATTTTGGACTCCGTAAGTAATCTGGTTTCAGAAGTTCCATCATTTTTATTTTGTACTCAAAGATATGACTGGAGATGGTGTTGTATGAGCGATCAACTAGCTCGGCTCGCCCAAATGAGTTACAAACATTTTCATCGACGATCGTTTGAACACTTCCTAGTTGATTAACAAGGGAGATGGTTTCTAACACTCTTCGACGGACAATAAATAAAATTCAGACAGATGAACCGTCGCTGAGAGAGAAGCAAATATTAAGTTCTGCTGAATAGTGTCCCGCTGACAACGACTTTCATACACAGCCACACCGCATCTTCCAGCAAAATTTCCCGCTCTAAGGTAGACACAAAGGGGTTCAGGAATTAGGTGCCGCGTACTGGCCTCAAAAGTGTGAACTCTTATGACGATGAACGTGGAATCGGACGGATGGTAGGGTACATTCAGTACAAACAGGCATTTTTCTATAAAGCACCGCTGAGCAATAACAAAAACATTGGGCGGCTGAATAAGCATCCCTTGACTGTCTCACGGTTTCCACACAAAAGATCAAGACGGCCGCGACCTAGCGCGAGAATAACTCTCGCAAGAAAGTCGGTCCTGAAAAACAAGATCGCCTATGCCGTACACAAATTCAGTTCAGTACGGGTGCACGCGGTTAGCTTTACTAATTGAGAGTGCGTGCAAACTAAACGTGCTGTGACCAATGCCAACCATGAGTGTACTTTTTCATGCGGTTACATAATATCCTCGGATTTTAAATCGCCCCATCCCCCGTCTGTATGGGTCTGAATAACTCATTCATGACAAATGATGCACCTTCTTTCCGGAAAAGAAAACGAATGTATTCACCCCACTACTCTGTATTTTCAGATAAGGGAACCTTCTTTTGCCAGCCAGTTTCCCGATGTAATTAGTTGTGCACTGGTGGAAATGGGAACGGAAAATGTTGGGGATCATTATTTGGGCACGTATCTTGTGAAGTGGAACGTAACGATAGGAGCGCAGGATGAACTCCAAGGATCCGATTACCGGAGAAAATTTTTGGAAGCTCTTAACAAAGGCAAAAAGGGATGCATGTTCAATGGATATTGGGTGTCCTCAGAGGAGGTAAGAAATTCTCAGGCTATTCAGTTATTTTGGAGATTTTGTTCATTATTTTGATTTTTTATTGAGGTTAAAGCATGAAAATGGTGAAATATAGTGTAATATAGTGTAATATAATATTAGGTAGTAGTCTATAATGACATTTTGATTTACTTTGTTTTCCAGGAATAGTTGGGCCTTTGAGGCCTGCGGATCGTCAGTGGCGTCCCCCCTTCAATACTTCTTCTTCGAGGCGTCCCCGAGTTGGAAAGAAACCAACTTTTGAATGTTTTCTTACTTTTTTTGTCTTCTGGAGCATGTCAACAGCTTAGCATGAGCTGTCCGCATAATCCTACTGGTATACGAAAACAGATTCCTCGAAATGAACTCCAGTTAGATCCCGCTAACCGTCATTCGGTGGTCCCATTTCATGTATAGTCTGCACGATTCTCATTCGTCGTGACGCCAACCTTCTTTTTTTGAAGACAGAGCCAGATGCCGAGAATCAATGATATCAAAGGAACGTCGATTTTAGAGAAAACTGTGCATAACTATTTGACCTTGGGTACAGTAAGCCAGAACTGAGAACCCTCGTGCGTTATTGTACTGGAGACAGGTTCGTCACATCTCCATGAGTTTTTCAATATTCCCCTCATCGCTGTAATTGTTGCTTACTTCTGAGATAGGTGTGAACACATTTAAGCAAGTTTGCTGCGGGTATGACGCTCTTCATGTCGCCAGAACCATTGCACAGAAAATTAGGCTTCCTAATGTTAGGTTGTNCCATTGCACAGAAAATTAGGCTTCCTAATGTTAGGTTGTGGTCGGATTTCTGTCGCTTGTGAACGCATTCAGGTCTTAACGAAAAAAGGCTCAGCTACTCTTTGTTTCTGCCTTTGTTATTCGGAGAATCGTTTCTGTATTGCCGCTCGTGATCACTGTATTGAGGCGACGGAAAGGTCTGTTTGTCTCAGAATCGTTGCCACGAGATACTGTATGCGCCTGCAACAGCTTCATGGACGGAGAAACGTAGCCACAGGCAAGGATATCGATGGATCACCACCAACAGTAGTGATGGCTGCGTGCAACAAAACGTGCGGCTCACTTTAAACATTAGTGATAGATCAAAGAGCCATAAGGAAGGGGAGACGGAGGTTTCAACTTACGACTAATCCTACGACACTTGGAAAATCATCGTACATACAAACAAGTCATCTAATTTATTCATGTCGCCAACGGGAGAAACCTTGTGGTTTAGGCGTTACGTTCATTTGAAATCCGTTGATAAAGAGGTCCTCAACATCAACAAAGTCTGTGCTCAGTTGTTATGCGGCAAATTTATGATCTGTTCGGCAAAACGGTGCCGCTAAGAAGCGCACCTAAGGTTTTGTTAGCACGACAGATCACTCGCCAAATTTCTGCATTGTACTGAGTCCAAGACTTGAGTGGAACAATGTGGAAGGTCTCTGCAGGACGCCTATGACGACTGGCGTGTCCCAGGTAGGAATACGTCCAAATGACTGTTTGCAGGTTAACACATCGTCAATACCGTCTGGTGGTGATTGGGACCATCAAAAATCTGTAGAAAAAGCAAACATTCCTACAAGCAGATTTGCACTCACATTTACTGTAAGTTAGCTTTGGTCAAATGCTTTGACTGCTGTTGGGCCTTTGAACGTATACTTACAAAACCTCTGAAGAATAGAAATTTTAATTCCCCTCCCCGCTAGATGCCCCTGACTGCAAATAACTAACAGCCTATAAACGAATAACAAAAAGCAAATAGGACAATGACAAAGTTTGCATAAACCACCATAGAACGTTAAACAGAACGAAACGGACATATCATGAAGAAAACCGAGATTTTTATGCCAAGCGAGAGCAAAGTTATTTTCATAAGGTGCTCGTGTCTGCATTGTTTAACTGTTTTCAAGTTGTAAGATGTAGCTGATGCCAGATGGTTTATTTATTTCCGAGACTTATTTTGAGTTTGTTTTCGTTATATAAATGATACAATCGACCGGGAAAATGATCTTATTGAAGTCGAATCGCAGGTTACTTCCGTTTTTGACATACGAATTAAAAATAGCAAAGTCCACCGCGAGTTTTCTTGATTTGATGGTGAAAATACTAGACATCAGTTTAGAAGATGACCCATCTTTTTTCCAAAAATTGAAGGTGGGATTTTCAGGGAAAGAACGCCTGAAAAGGGACATCTGCGTCCTATGTCTCGCGAACTATGAGTAGAAATAAGACAAGTCGTCGAGGTATGTACACATCTGTCATTTGCGCCCTAGAAGTGTAAGAATTTCCCCATTGAAAACAGTCAACCTGTTCAAAACTATATGTCAGGAGGTAAAATTAGGCCTGCACAATAGATCGATTCTATGGACTTACTGCCAACTTGACACGTGAAGTTTCACATAAACTGGCTGCTTTCAGTGATAAAACTTTGACAGCTTCTCAGGTTGTATACCAATCGTGCACGTATTTTCAAAATCGGAGATTTCCGCACCTCGATACTAATAGAAGACGACAAAGATCCCCAAGATTTTAACAATGATGTGATTGGATGCCCGAAAGCTAAGCCATAAGATCGCTCCCCTTATTAGGACCATCAGTTGAGTGCGCAGAGATCGACTAAGTGAATATTAGAATTAAGGATCGTATCCTGCTCAGTGTGCTTCCTTCGACTAGGCCAGCGGTTGGTGAATGCCCATACGGAGGTAACCATGCCTCTGGATAAACGTTCAGACTGCTTTGCATAGATAGCGATATATCATTATGATGGTCTCGATAATTGCCACATCGTAACTCTGCTCTTCGATCAGGGTCTATCAACAAACACGGTGGTGTACTTCGATCATCCTTCCACACGCAGAATACATGCCACAGTGATCAGTCATTCATTACTGAGTTTACCAAGGATTTCGACCAGAAGTGATACGATCAAGGCACTGAATTTCATAGAATTCCACGAGTCCACCAAAGATTAGCTAAAACTTTTGCGTTTGCTTATGTTTAGCGTAGGAAACATTTCGTTCAATACACATGGAAAGTTTCAACATGCTTCACCAAACTCTGTTGCAGGCGGAACGTGCTCTATATGCCTAAAGGCTTCCTCTCCCAACAGAATCTTAAGGTACAATGTAGTCAAGTACGATATGATTTTGAATCGATGTCATAAGGTATTCATTATAAAGGAGAAGACTCATGGTTGGTCCGTCGGGGTGGATCTTGTAGAAATATCCCTAATGTGGAACGCATCACTGACAGTTTTGTTGATCATTGTGAGCACCGACCAACCCACAGAAACCACACCTCCTGGTGACTGGCCAATCTGGTAAGTCGCGTAAATC
Source organism: Opisthorchis viverrini (assembly GCF_000715545.1). NCBI lineage: Eukaryota > Metazoa > Platyhelminthes > Trematoda > Opisthorchiida > Opisthorchiidae > Opisthorchis > Opisthorchis viverrini. The sequence goes on from NW_008751953.1 coordinate 622,682, forward strand.
GTTGAAATAAACAACATAATTAGCCACTAGAGTATATCTTTGTAATGTATTACTCATAAGTTTGCTGAAAATCCGTCGACAGCCCATGACCGGTTTCGCTCTTTTTGGGGCTCAAGAAGTAGGCACAGTCCCCGGGTTTCCGTCAACATTATGTTCTACTCGAAACCAAATTGCACGAAATTAGCGAATATACAATCATTTGCAAACTAATTTGGTTTTTCGAGAGGTTCACCTGGAACCCAGCTAAATCTGTCTTTTGTGATGTACTGAAACATGAGGCGGCCTGGTGCAGCACATTCATTTGCCTGAGAGCGTCATAAACGAGAGGTTCAGCTGGGTTCCAGGTAAGTCTCTCGAAAAACCAAATTAGTTTGCTAATGGGTGTATATTCGCTAGCCACTAGAGTCATTTAATCCATGAATTCCTGCAAGGTCATGCTTGCGAGTTTGTTCACAGACCTGATAATCTGAAAGTGTTTCTCCCTCGTCACAAATCCCACGGATTCATTGGGACTTTTACGCCGTTGAACGTATTAAACGAAGATGAAATTTACCGAATGAGTGCTACTTTAAGTTGGCGAATAAAATAATCGCCGTGCACTGAAAATCCTCTGGCACAAATCGATACAACTGAGCATTTACTTGTTATATGCAAGAAATCTGTCGAGGAGTTTGATTTGAGTCCTTATCAGATCTTGAAGTCAGTAAGTCATCGTTGTCATTTGTTTCAGAAAACAATGAATCGCAGTATAGTGTAGGTGAAACTTAATGAAACGCAACAGGTTGATGGACCAACACTACATTCAGTGAGCACAAACTTTTTCACATCTCTTATCTTGTGTCAAAATTTAGAAGCCACATTAGAAATCACGTGTTTTTGCTGAAAGAACTCAAATACACCACTCACCACCACTGTACAGAATTTATTGAGAGGTTATCAAGGCCAGTACGCAGCAGTTTTGTAAATACCAAATGATTCTTTCACTACGTAGCTAACATACTACTTACTAGTCAGTTGCGATGTGTGCTGAGTATCTGTGATATCATCCATGTTCATTAAGTGCGGTTGTGAAGCATTGTGTGTCATGGTGTGATTGCTTCGACCAGATTCAACGCACAAGAAAAAATTCTTATTAGCAGTGGATAATTACTGGTACGAACTACAACCTTCACTATGTCTCGGGTTAAGAGCATGTACCCGGGTCAGGACGCGCCCAGACAGAAAAAAACGTGCAGAGTGGCGCATCCCAAAGATCGCCATCGGTACGGCACGTCCGGAAATTAGGTGAGTTGGCGGCTCTCACCAAACACGGCTCAGTAACATACGACCAGCGTAGTGGGCCTGAGATTGTTCGCGACCGGAACACCACCACTGGCTGTACGGAGCGAACAAATGAACGACCATATTTGGCCATTTAGTCATCCTATATATTTACGCAGGCGCTCTGTATGTTTTGTCTTGATAATACAGTCATGTCCCGAGTTCTCTGTCTTCTCCCTGTCGCGTGGTCTGGCAGGCTCAATGCAGGCGTAACCAATAGACTGCCACCCACGATACAGCAACCCAGTGCACTGCCTTTGGCCAAGTTCACCTCATATAGCTTCCAACGTACCAATCAGACTCACACGTGACATGGCAAATTAGGCGTACAACTCGTGTCCTGGTCTTTGGGTCGCGCTAGGCGGCTTCCAATTCAATATTCGCCTATGTATTTAGTACATCAACCCGAATCACACTGTATTACTTTTTCCAAAAGTTTTCAGAAACCACTCAGGATAAAACTTCTGAGGGCTACCAAAATAGACAAAAGTGGTCTCTTTTAGGTGGGGGAGGGACCAACAAATATCGAACTGCAATATTTGCATGTCTTTACTTACGCTCGGAAACAGGCACTTGATATTCGGCAAATCCGCATGTGACCGAGGAACGACAGTCTAATACAATCTGGTTACCCTGTATAACAAGGCGTCCGTTTAGCCCTAAACATGCCACCAATCTGCCGTCAATCTAGATTTTTTGGGGAGCCACAAACCGGGAGGAATTAAAACTAAAATATTCGCGGACTTACTAGGGGAACCAAATTTTTGTTCTCAGGAATCGATTAGGATCGAGTATTCACATAGTGGCTGGGCGTTTGTTTTCGATTCGTATTGCAATTATGAAGGGTTATGAAGATCGTATCTGCACCTACGTTCTTCGGTAAGTGGTCGGTCAAACGAAGTCAAATCCAGTAAAAAAATATATGTGGGTGAGCGTGACAGATGACCAGTTAATGAGGATCGCGTAGAAAGAAAATTTCCACTGTGACGTCGAGAGGAAAATGGGCAGTATTTTAAAAGGGGAGGGTTGTTTGGAGCCGGTTTATCTAGCTAGAGTGACTGACTGCTGTTACCCGTCAGTATGGTTACGCTGTGATTCACTGGTGAATAACTGCACATCTTGTTTGCTGCACAGTCCCTAGCTAGCTGGTTTCGGGCGAACCGGCGTTGATGTTGTCGCTCTATGAATGAGGTTGCGCATCGTCCAATAAATTCCGCAATCGGTGGCTTTGGAACTACGGTAGACTGGAGTCCTGTGTTGCCTCCAATCATTTGGTCACAACACCCGTCGTAAGTGATGGGGACATCAAATGACATCCAACATTTCGTACCTTGGTGCCTTAGTGGTTCTCATTGTCTCTATATACAGTTGAGGTTTATATAACCTGGAGTTCACGATTTATTCTTGTTTTCGCCATGTGAGTTTATAGAAACTTCGTTATAGTACGATGCTTGGTGAACGCTCTGAGGAATCCCAATCCAACTATCCAACCACAATTCCAACAGCTTGAATGTCTGGCATGTGCGTGAATCTCATGTATGTTTAACGAAGTCAAGCTTTTTAGCAAGCTCTGTGCTGTGCTATGACTATAAAAACCTAGTTAACCAGACGAGCTCGCAAAGCAATCCACATGGCTCCATGGCATCTCGAACCGAATCTGAGATGGTAATGTAATCAACAACAGTAACACCCTATTACCTTAGTGCTGGTTTAAAGAAACACATAATGATTGGTCTCATCGTGAATCGAATCTGGCTTGGAGCTGGACCCTTGTTACCCTTTCGGGCGTTTGTTGGTAAATGATCTGCGTGATGGAGCGGCCTGCAGGTCACGATGGTGATGGCATATGGGATCGATAAAATTCATCATCAAAAAGACAGAAGGAGATGAGTGAAGTATTTATGGAATTATCAGTGCTTCGGAATCTAGCTTTAGTAAATGCAAACAATAAAGGGTTTGTTCAGGCAATTCCTTCACTAAGAAGCGAAATTGCATCATAACCTGTTCAGTAGTGATTAGAGTAGGATTCATTTATGAAGCCATTCATCCAAATTTTCGAGAGCCTATACGGAAATGGACATAAAACCCCACAAACATGGCAACTTGAAGTTGCGCCTCCCGGTCTAGCAGATGATTCAACCACATCCTGAAATTTGCCGCTAGTAACACTTCGATGTCTCTTGACAAAACGACGCAAATGAGAATGATCCTAGAATTGGTACATCAGCGGCCGCTTGTGGCGTCATCTTAGATAGTCCCGTGCTAGATCCCCAGACCGTAAAATGCCTTTGTGGACAAAAACGCTTTTCTGTAGATTTCACTGTGGGTTTCTTAAACTCAACTTTACTTTACATTTCTGAAAAGCAGGATTTTTGAAGACGACTGACGTTGCAGCTAGCCTATATTGAGAGCGTTCCTCAGTGGGTTAGCTCCGTTTGATTTTTATGTGGTCCACTGCATGACGTGTGCCAACAATAGAAAACGTTAACCATTACAAAAATTGTTTATTTTAGGTGCGTTGAATGCAGTGACTGCACAGGTTGCCGGCGAAAGGGAACACACCTAATATATGACACTGTCTCAACCAACAAATTGGGCATCTTTACAAGTGGTTAGACAGTATCCCTTCCTACATCACTTGCACAACAACACTCTGGGGCATTTTAACCCAGCATTCTATTTCATCGTTATGTCTTACCTAATGAGACGCGGTCAAAATTTAGTCCTGCTGGTTTCTTGTTACATCATATTTTCCTGAGCCCTGTTAATACTTGTTCAAAGTAGTCAGAAGTGTTAATCGCTAAATAAGCTCGAAATCCCGGTGTTTCTGGTGATAATTAATTGAGCTCATAGTACAGCTCATGAGTTCTCATGGAATCCAGCATTCGAGTAAACTATTGTAACATTTCCAGTTTTACAGTGTATTTGGAAGCCTTGTCGATACAGTTGGAATTCTGGAAGGTAGGGATATTTTAAACAACACGCTCTTAGCTTTACGCCGTAGCTCAGTAACAAATAAATAACCCTTAAGAAATGTACGTTCCTTCCCCTGAAATTGGTAGTGTCTAAAATTGCAATGTAATTGAAGACTGCTAACGACCTGTACAAATAGGGGTTATATGGTATTGAGTCATCAGTGTCAACTTTGATGATGATGTCGCTGTTGGTGATAATGAGACAGAATTGACTGTTGCACCGTGAAATACGTTCAATACAGCTCTACACACGTGTTGCTAGGTGTGCGTGACGTTTGAAACGACATTCGGTCGATTATATGGCTACTTCGCTAGACATCACGTACGGAAATGTAACCGCATTGTGTTTTCATGGATTGCTCCAACCCAGTGCGTTCCTTGTCGTTTTGCCTAACACTTGTGTTCACATCTTATTCCGAAGAGCTTTTAAGATGGTAAATTCAGAGTCTGCGTAAATGTGACGGTTCTCTGCCGCGTACATTAGTGCATGATTTTGTTTTCGGCCATGGTTGCATGAGAAACCGGATCACGGATGCTTTCAGATCCAAATTTCATAGAGCACCCTTGTTCAATGGATTTTAACGAGAGAACAGTTTTCTTGCTCAACTGCACACTTCGCAACCCTCGAGAGATGAGGTACCATTGGAACCGGGCAGTATGACTACAACCCCCACAAAGGCTATTTTCCACACATAATTGGGAACGAACGCTGCAAATGCGGTGATACAGTCTTGCCGAGTAGTGTTCAACTTATTATCTCACGGAAAACCGATTTTTACCGTTACTTTTAACAACAAAAAGAGAACACACAGTGTCCGGTTGGAGTAAGATACAAATATCGAGACGTTATAGTCAATGTTTACACATGAGGGTTCTCCAAAGGAGTTAACCGTGGACGTAAGTAGGTGTCTTTGTCATGTAATTTATGACTACACATCTGTTGTCTGCTTGCCACGTCAAACAAAAGTACAGGACCTTGCTCTTCGCCACAACACGCGGTTAATTTTTTCGAGTCTGGATACCAGCATAGACACCCAACATAGCCTGGAGTAGTAAGGACAGAGAAGCGTGAGGTCGTGTGTCTGACTGAGTCCACCTTGCCTCGGACAGCTAAATAGCAACCATCCGAGAAAAATCGGTGGGCACCAATACAGGTAATTTCAAACCAAGTAAGTGGATGTTTTGCAGTTGTTTCCTCATAGTTTTGCAATTGGGACCAGGGCAACAGTATATTGCAATAATCCTTGAAGCCATATAACTGTGAACTGTAATAGTCCTTGACCTTTTCTTCTGTCCGTAGAGTGGATTTAATTTCCGATCCGTAGATTTCTACAACCGCAAAGACCATTCGAAAACGTCTTGTAAATGAAACTGACTGTGATCACTTCTATCCGAAAAACAATTTGGCCTCTTACCCGACAACTGCATGTAAGATGTACGGGCCGATCAGATGGAGAATTCCATGCTCCTCCGAAATTCCATGACTGTAGTTGGGTGAATTTGGGAACCGACCTGAGATGTTTATCTAGACGATTCGGGACTCGAACACCCTACTGTAATCCAATTTCTCTTGATAAACATATCCATGGGGGGACCCACTGAAATCAACTACTTTAAAGCCTTCATCCGTACATCCGAAGCCTTCCGGTGGCTGGGTTTGCTAACACTATCAGCTTTCGAAAATGAATCGCTATCTACGAATTTGAGTCATTCCCTTTCAACACACTGGTAAAACTCTGGGTGGTGTGAAAGTACCAACGTTTCCGGGTATTGTTTTCGCGTGGACAAGGTTTGTTCCAACAACCAACGTTCTTCGTTATGAATCAGTTAACTTATTGCTGCTTGCTTACGCATAACATGTTAGCACATATCATGCGACTTTTGCTGACTTCCTAGAACAAGTGGCTCAAGGGTTCACCAGATAGCCGCACCACATTATGTGATGTCACTGCTTCGGTCCCTTTGGTACAAACTCACGATATCGTACCTCTAACCTCCTCATGTAAGCAATCTTTAGCTCAAAACTTGTCGCTGCATCTTCTACCCCATCTTTCGAGAATGGACATGGCGGAGAAGGATTCGGGAGGCTGTAACGTTCCAGCATCATGCCAGTAATACCAGTTACAAGTAGTATGAAACTGTGTGGCAGGTGTATAGCACAGTTCTTTACAGTACGCTGACGCTTGTGGCATGCGCAAGAGTGGGAGATCGATAACGGTGCTCAGGAATGTCTGTTTCGGATGCCCTCAGAAGGAATGATTCGGATTCATATAGTTCAAATGAAAGGTAGTAACTGTGGCCTCGAAATGGAAAATAGGGTAGAATTCCGACAGAATCCCAGATAAATGTTTCACAGAAGACAAAGGTCGTGATGCTTGTTATGTGTCAAGCTAAGGTGTGTGCTCCACCATGAGTTTTAAAACCTTGGGTTTTATTTTTATGGGAACGAAGTAAAAGTTCGCCCCATATATCTGGAAGCGCTTACAAGTGGCTTCGAAAATTATTCAACCAGTTACTCAGTTCCTAATGCCAGCTCATACTTTGAAGATGCGTACCGCAATGCTTCGATACACACTGCCGTACTGGTGAAGTCAACTTGATGGGGATAAAACGTTTACGAAGTTCCCACCTCAGCATTCAGACTGGCGGTTATCTACGGAACCGGATTTGGTAACGTTTTCGTACGTGTTATGAATGTCAAGCGCTCACGTAACGTGGTCTGTTTTGGTGTTGAGTAGTTGGAAACACGCCCAGGCAATCAAAGAGCAGAAATACTGTCACACTGCAAGGCATATGGGCATGACAGCTGGGAGAATTGCACTCCAATCTGTGAATCACTACGGTGAATTCGACAGTAACAAGTTTTTCCGGTAAAGATCTGGACAGTTTCGCAAATGGTGACAGCGCGATGCGCAATCGCAAATGCCTGAAAAAATACTAGAGCATCTTGAAGAGGCTGAACTTTTGAGGGCTATGAAAGTAGCAATGTAAGGAATGCTACTTCAATGGCGTGTTTGCAGAAGGTCTTGGTAAGCAATCGGTGGATTTTTAGCCCCCCCTCGCTTCTTGAGAAAGGTGAACCGGGGCCCGTTTATACAGAACCAAATGCAACGACTGGGGTGTGTATTGGACGAACCGCTGGAGAAATCCACATCAGAATCGGTGAGCACAATATAAAAGAGACCTGCCTGGCAAGATATGCCAAACGGATATCCGGTGCTACGCAAAGACCGCGTAATGTTGGAACATGTGTTAGGCATGAGACACAAGACAGATTTATAAAAAGGCCAAGTTTTCGGACGGGAACTGCGGTTCGCATCGCAGTGATCGATAGCCCAGGCAGTGGAAATCTACAAGCATCCCTGTGTGAATAGAATAGTAGGCGAATAACTGAAAAGTGTGTATGGTTCTGGATCACCCATGAACCCGAAGATCAAGGACCAATACTTGATCAGAATGATTACAAATCACTCCAAACCCATTGGCCATAAGCTCCGGACACACGGCAACCGACAAAACTTTTTAAACGATATCCAACACCGATCTCATGTGGTAGTCCAAATCGATTACTGAATCGTTATCTGCCTGACTCCAAGCTCGCGCAAAATAGTGGCCTGACAAGACTCTTGTATCAAAATCAATTAAACACTTCCGTGGGAAATACAAACTAAACCATTGACAGGCTTGAGAAATCTGAAGAACGAAAAACAGGTGCGTAGCGCACAACTACGCACTGATGATGTCACCTCGATTGGTGATGAAACGTTTGCAACCAAATTGCCCAGCTCAGCGGACAAGCCAACGACTGTCTACGCTGCCTGAGCTACCGACATTTTCCTCTAGAGAAGACCATATAAGTGTTTGCTTCCAGTTTTATTCGACAAACAAATCGTGGAAAACCGCCCTGTCATTCTGGACACTTCAAGCTTGAGAACCTGCCTGAGGAACGAATAGAAATAATAGTAGAAACGTTATTGGGGCGTTGGAAGTTATGTAACAAAATGATACAAATTCTTAATAGCAATGCATATGGCGAATAAACATCTCTCACCTATGTTTCATATACCCAAAATCCATTGAACATGCAGATATCTCTGTCCTTGTTAAGCGCTTTCAAAAAGTCAATGCGGTATTTGTATCCACGGGGCTCTTCTTTGTATTCCTTTTTGAGATTCCACTGAACAAGATACGTGCCCAAAATCTGATTTCCAACGGGTTCCTCTATCTTTTCAGTCAGTGCGCAAGAGGTTATATTGGGGAACTGTGCGGCAAACGAAGGTTCCTTTATCTGAAATTAGAGTAGTGTTAAGACAGTTGCGTCTTTTTAGGGAAGCACAGTGTTCTTCATTCCTTCTAACTGACAGCATTCACACTTCTTGAGTAATACGCACTGAAAGAAAGAATGCTTCACTTGATTACAAAAAAGTGTTCAAAAGATCGTATATCTGAGCACGTCTGGTGTAAGTAATCATCCCCACGAAATCAGACGTAGTTTACTCAGCCTTAATAAACAGAATTCGACTATGTGTTGGGAGAGACAGACGAAAAGTGGTACAACTGAGTCGCTTGAAAGGAAGTAGTCAGTTGAACAAGTCACCCTCAGCGCATTAAAGCCAGTCAACAAGCGACCGAATTAAAGGCCTTTCTTCGATACAGTTGTAGCCTTTACAAACCAACATTCACGGGCATTTAAACCAGTGCTGGAATACGGGAGGCTTACGAGCCCACCCTATATCCACGCTGGATGATTGACCTTGCAGCTGAACTAAAGGTTGGCAATCTGATTTCTCCCAGATTTGTCCTTCCTAGCACAACATTATTTCAAGATCCACCCCATTATCCGCAGTTTCGTAATCTACGCGAATGATTCCAACGTCTTGACTTTCGTGAACATCCCGTATCACAGCGTCATCGGACATTTCGGCTGATACAAACATTATTCCCACAGGTTCTTTGGGCGCGGGGTTTACTCACAACAACTTTATTCGAAAAAACATCGTGATGGGGAACGTCTTGCACGCTTGAGTTAATGACACGCGACCGGTCCGTAGAGCCTAGTATTTCGCCAAACCCATGGGACAAACGTGCCTTCAAACCACAAAATCTGAGCTGCGAGCTATTTTCAAACAAGCTTCAATTCCACTTTCATGACAGAAAAGAGCTCACGTGTTGGAAATCGTACAAGATGATGGATTTTACCAAACTCGCACACTTAATAGGCCCAATCACTTTGGTCAGTTTTTATGATTGCGCCATTCGTAACGCCACCATCAAAACGTACATGGGACATCTTTGATGCAGATCGCCTAAACATCACAAAGCTTCATTTACATTGAGATAATCATATCCGACAGATATCGAAATCACCTGAGGGGAAAAAACTGGTACCACAGTAGGTGACTCCTCTGCTTTGGAATCATCGTCCTATAGTTTATATGCATGATCACTCACCTTATCGCACACCAGCTCATTGTAAGGTCCAATCAGTTTGAAGTCTGCAAGAAACCAGGCATAACTGTTGAGAAGTTTGAAATTAAATCCTCCTTTTACTCTGATGTTTTTGCTTGCTTTGTAGCGAACATAAGCCCATGGTGAAACGTGGGTAGGGTAGAAGGCGTTTGTGCGTACGCGACACCGTCACAGGAAAATATTATGAGATTACTAAACCAGAGTAGTACCGGTATAATTTCCCCTCGGGCTAGCCCTATGATAGGGGACAGAGGAAGCGAAAGAATGCCTGTGATGTACTGCCAGCCAATACTTGAAGTAACCTAGGGTTTTTCTGCCACACATCGGTCTCGAGTATTTGCGGTCAATTTTGAACTTCCATCAACTCGTTTAGAGCAATCAGGAGGGCTCATACAAGTGGAGGAACTAAAAGCAATTAATATGGAATTTCTAAGGTCGAAACACAGCGCAGTAGGACTAGATGTAATCCGAAGTTCCGGTAGCCGTGGGTAACCGTTTTCAAGGGTTTCTTCAATCAATTCAAAGGCGCTCAATCTTTTCAGCACTCTCCGAGCCGAATTCAGTCCGAAGCTCCTATGCCTTATAACAGTCATTAACTACAATTCTGACAAGGAGCCCAGCAATCCTAGAGAAAATGGAATGCGTCAGATGGTCCAGCCTATCTAGTAAACGTGGGTACATTGCACACGTGACTGATCACCAGTTAGCCCGGTGAATAACGCAGAACAATTTGCATCTGCACTCCTCATTGACTGCAGCGACCTTAAGATCCACTAAAACATCAACCTGCAGACTGAAAGGTTGAAACGGACGAAAGTGTGAAAATTGTGGCACTATTTCGACCAACAGTATGCATCCTCTCCTCCTGTTCGAAAAATCTAGTAAAAGCTTCCAATAAGCAGCAGTACGTAGCGTCTGTCGTGGGTAGCCCATCCAGAGGAAAACAACAGAGTTTTCAAGTACGTACGTTTAAAATCGAGTCGGTTTATGAGAGATGACTTGTTTTTGGTTTTCGTTCTCGAGAATCTTCCAAACGCCAGGTAGCGAAGGTCAAATATCGTTCGTCCACCCTCGACAGCCCAGTTATCCCTCTCCCCCAAACTTAGTGATCCATCCTTTGCGGATGCCAAGGTGTTTGAACAGTGATGTGCTTGTTTTGCTCTATGCGCTTCTGAGGAAGCCCTGAATACTACGATGTCAAAGTTATAAATTTTCTCCCTTTTTGTGATTATCCCACACACGACAATGAATGACCTGACTAAAAAATAGACCATCCCATTCATTCCAAATGGAGCAGAGTATTGTCCATGATAATTGTGACTTGATAGCTAACGCAAATGAAACGTAAGAATGCGATTCGCTCGAATAACAGTCAAGAGCTAGATCAAGAACTTGAACATGATCTGAAACGCAGTTGTCATCAACAAAAAACCTATCCAAATTTGGAAGGGGCAGGAGGCAGTAGAGAATTCGGTTATGTATATCCTTTCTCCTCTTGTCAAGCGCACGTGATTGCTTACAGGAAAAAACTTTATGGAACTAAAAACATGCCATTTCTTAGTGAAATGCACTCATCTGCAAACAAATTTGGTTTTGCGAGAGATTCACCTGGAACCCAGCTGAATCTCTCGTTTGTGATGTTTCCAGGCTACTGAGTGTGCTGCGCCAGGCCGCCTTATGTCTCAGTTGCTACGATATTTGAAAACATAAGGTTGACGGAAATCCGGGAACTGCGCATATCTGATGAGCCCCAAGAAGGACGAAGCCTGTCGTAGGCTGCTCGGTTCAACTCCAGTCCCACTATCAAATTCTGCTTGAAGGACAATTCGCCACGTTCTACCACCAGCTTTTGTGTGCACTCATTTGTATGCTCGTGCCGAGCATCATACGTTGGTCGTACGACAAGGCATTTGTCGGACAGAATGCGCGGATACAATCCCGTATCTCTGAGCGGTAGTGGGAGGAAACCAGGCTCAAGCGCGTTTGCACCACATTTGGCCGAAACCAGTCATGTCATAGAGAAGGAGCAAGCCTTCAACATCATATACTTCTGAACAGATCACGACTGGTACGATCCAGACCACTATCGATCGAAGAGGCGATTGGAATCCAACTGCTGGATCCGCAATTTTTCATCCAAAGGAAACTTGTGCAACCTCTGAACTTGAACTGGCCTACGAAACATCCGGTTTCACAATTCTGTCTGACAGTGACGTCACTTAACTGATTCCGTGACCCATTGACCTATTTCTCATCCAACCTCCATTCCTTCGATTTCTATTTATCTAAAGTGCATGTAGTCCCGATCTTAACCTTTTCAACGTGATTTTTGCTACCATATAATTTTGTGATGTATTAGCCAAGAGGAACAATCACAGAAAACAAGCTTTGTTCGCTAACTTCTTCGTTCTCATGACTTGGAAATACCCTGCCGAAAACGTGGTCATCAACACACTTTTGTTCCTAGTGTAAATGGGATTTTTCGCATTAGCATTTTATTTGATCGTCTTCCGAAACGAAGATCTACCTTGGTCACTCACGAACTAGTAGACTGAATGGTGGTTCAGTCCTCATGTGTTTGGCGTTGATTAAACCGACGGCTTCCTCCATGGTCGTGAGCTCTATCAGATAGTTCGAGTGACCGAACTAGTTATTTGCCCGAGAGGTATGGCCTATTATGCGATTTTTTGCAGAGCCTGCGCAATGTAACGGATTAAAGAAACAACAAACTATATATTTATGTTCAAACCATCTTGTGGGCATTTTCCGACAAAATATTATTGGGGTTTCAGAATGAGTTAACTCACTTTTAGTGAACTCCTCCTTAGTGACATCTGAGAATTTAGATTGACATGGATAGAGTAAATGAGCATATGGAGGCGCCCACAACAGTGTCACATAAACCACAGGTGCTTGCGCCTAAGCAGGTGTAAATTACGATCTGATGATATCAAGAACATTAATCCGAGGAGATCCACAGCCAGCTTAACTTTCACCACTGAGCTGACAAGGCTGATGTTGATGTCTTGTGAACAGCAACAACGTCAATAACTACCGTCTGTTAGTGGTGAGCTCAAATATCACTATAGAAAAACCCGAGATCAATCCACAAAAGCCAAAGAGCCAAGCCTAATAGAGGTGCGACTCCAGAACTCCGAATGCCGTTTGGTTGAATTCATAAAGCTCTTTCTAATTGTCAGTGCCCTATATGTTCTTTGAGGTCTTGTGTTTAAAGAACAAAATCACGGTCCATTAACGAGCGTTGGATGCAATCCGGTCGAGTGTAAGTGGAATTATAACATACAGTTCTGTCCAGTGTGCTCGACAACCAAACCGCATCAGGCGATCTGGTGAATATTAGAATCACAGAGAACAATTCTTCCAGATAATACATAGCATCATAAGAAACACATTGGAGGCACGTGTCTCGATCTGTATACTCAAATCAAGAGGTGTTCAACTATTGATTCTCTTGAACGAAATAGTGAAAGAAAATAGTGACCTACATGCAGTGTCCAAATCGTCCCAAGTAAGTGAGTGACAGCCTGACTCATTTCCGTTGAAGAGGTTATTCACATACCAACTTATAACATCTGCCTTTTGTCCACGTGGAAAGTCCGCGGGCAGATTCGAATCGTTCAGCGTGGCAGCGAAAACCCCGTCGACAGCAGTCCTTAAAAAACAAGAGTAGAATAGTCCGCTCTCCCAATACTGAGGAGCACGGGCTATTAGCTGAAAAGATTGTACAAATGATTATTCAGACAATGTAACAGGTCCCATTAGTTGCCAAAGCAGTCGACGTTTTTTTAAAGGAAAGTGCGGCATCAAAGGTCCCCCATTGTGAACCTGAATTTGAAAACTAGCAGTTTTTTAAATAATTTTCTCAGAAAGGTCTTATGGAGTGATTGGAGAGGTTGCTGACACTAGAATGCGTGCAATTGGCGAATGTCTACTCAGTTTGAGTGGACAGTTTGAGTCCGTCCAATTTTACTAGGATCTTTAATTGCTGACTTTCAGCCTGCTGTTGGAGGAAATAGCTCTTCCAAATCTCATATTATTATTGAATTCGTGAAAAATTTCGAAGGTAACTGCACGCAACAACGGCTTCTTGGATGTCAGTGAAATCACAACTAGCCACATCCCCGAACCAAAGAACAGCCTTCACTCTTGATTGCACTGCTGTAGGGTTTCTAGAAATTGTGGCAGCAAGGCTGCTATTCCTGGATGAAAATCGTCTCTTAGTCATTTATCCTACAAAAGCTACCGTTCTCCCCATATTCTGTCCTCGCCAAGTTTCCACAGACGTACTTGATTGGGTCACGCGTGGACCATGATCCGGCCAATGGACTAACTGTATGAGTTTCTCGGTGTAAGTGGTGTGAAGAGAATCTGCACTCAATAAATAAGGGTAGAAAATCACATGAGCCGTGGCTCCTTCAAAATACTTAATTTCCTCAAGTATCATAAAGACAAGGTCGTCGGAGTCTTTCAAAAAAGCAATTCTATATCTCTTCTGTTGTTGATATGGCATCCGACCAGATAACGAAAAGTAGGACAAACGAGTCCCTTGTAGAAATGGCATCAGTGTGCCTCCAGAAAAGAGGCATGGAACTACGTATGAGAGATGTGTGTGGAGCGGTAACTTTGTCATATGTTGAAAAGTAACTGGGCTATTACGTTTTGCGCGGCGTTGATGGATGTGCCTGAGTTCGAGCAGTTTGAATACTCTCCTCTATGAATCTCAACTGGTCTCCAAATATTGAAGCATTCCTCAAAATTTCAAGTGTTGGTCTTTAACTCATGCGAACATCTCAAGACCCAATGGAGAGGGCGAAAAACCAACCCACAGTTCAACTGTTGTGCCGCCTGGAATTTTATAAAAGGCATCCATCCTAATTCTTTCTATATGGTTCATAACATTGAGGCCCAGTCAGTTCAGTTAGGAGAAAAGATACGGGCACAACGACCAACAAAGGTCATAAATGGTTACTGCGATCCCATTGGATGGGATGTTTTATTCGAGATCCTCTTGTGACCGTTTGTGATCCTTCGCTACCTTTCCCCAGCAGGATAACATCTCCGGTTTAGATGATAGGGACGGAAACGGTATCCAATTTGAAGCATTGAGAAGTACAGAAGTTTCCCTGTAACACGAGAGCACTCGGTGGACCGACTAGGAAACTCTAAAGTAGACAAAACCGAGCACTTTGTAGAATAACTGTAACACGAGAGTACAAATGAGTTGTTTTCAAATGTCACATGCCACCTTATACATAATATAGACCATCATGAATTGGACAGATTTCGCAGAACCAACTTGCGCGTGTGGATGCATTTACTAGTTAGAAATATTGTATCAAAACCACCTCCCTTATGCTTGTTGAATCCACATGACATCGAGTTGGTTTGCGTATCATTCAAACGCGCTCAATCCTACAGCATTCGATTGCCATAAAACCAACAGTCTGTTTAAGTTACATGCGCAATAAACTCATTGCATGAGTTCCATTTCTGGATTCACTCAAATTTAACAGATCTCAATGGGAAATTTTTCGGAATGTTTTTCACAAATAAATTTGATAAATTTGGAGTTTTGTATGCAGATACGTCCTATTTGAACTAATTAACTAACTACGTGTAGAAATGAGTATAGCCCAGAGCAACGTTAATCTGAGTTAGGGTATTTCATCATGTAATTACGTCAACTCAAAGTAACTCACACGTTCACAACTTTTTTCCGACTTAGGAACGGTCAGCAAATCGATTGCCAGAGCTGGGGATGTACCGAACAAGAGCATGTTGATAAAAATGTCTCTAGGCTAAATTAGGTTCACTTTAAATGTTAGTAAACTGTTAAATAGAATATAACCACTTGAATTCGATGTTGCAAATGATGGCCTCAGCAATCGATTTATCATTTGCTTTGCGTGTAGCTTTTCGAATGTTTGAATATGGTCCTTCTAACGGCTATTCAATCTAAAATAGAGGCTATAAACCAGTTTCCACTAAAGTCATCCTGCTTGTGGCAAACAGTGTGCCACTGACTAGGCATTTTCGTTGTCATGCTTTTAAACGAGTCGGACGAGGTAATCTTGTGTCGGTGATACGGCTAGCTTACGACTAAAATGATTTTTTCAGAGACGACAGTGATCGTTCAAACGTACATTTGTTGAAATCAAAAACTCATATATTCATGTTCCCTTTGCCATGATCGTCGGTCTTTGGAATCATCAGTTTCAAGAGTGACCATTCCTCAAAAAACAAAATTATTGGTTGGTCTTTTGGACTTTATCTTGCGGTAAAATATCTACCAGAATCAATCGCTTTTACTCGTTTTATTCTTGGCAGCATTTCGATGGTTTTACGGGTGAGATACTATCTTTTCGCTTACTAATTGTCACTAATGGTGAAGTGTGGTATAAAATGGCTGGAGTACTTTAGCTGTCCTTGTCCAAAGTGCATGCTTTTATAGAAGCCACTTTGACATGCCTCAACACTGGGTAATTTTTCTAACCGCTCATCTGCTAATAGTCTGTATGTGATTGTGATATAGACTGTGATATAGACAGATTGTGAGAGATTGTGATATAGATATTGTGATGTAGACAGATAGTCAACCTATTCCATCAATGCCATTCACCACAGTGATAAACATGTGTGACCGACAAGTGCATATTCGTGTGGTCAGTTATTACCAGTATTGCATAGCACACAAAATTACAAGGCATTCGGAAATGAGGACCTTGAAACACGAAATCGTTTTTAAGTGTTGAAGTTTGGTTCCATACTCTAACCATTATAGTGCGCATGATAGTTCTATTCGTGTTCAAAACTAACTATGGCTGCTTTTCAACACACCGTTCCCAACGTTCCATGAAATTAAACTGTCTCTCGACAGCGGAAAATCCAAGAGCACTGTACATCTGCTTCACACTTATTGAAAACCATCAGCTGTGCGCCTCTCACGAAACTCCAGAGGAAGTCGAACTCGCAACATTCCTTCTAAGCAGTTCAGGCCCAAGCGGCTGATCGGCAGTGTGCCTAACCCAGATTTGCACAGGATATAACACCATTAACCCTTCATCTTCCCAAGAATTGACTGCAGGAAGGCAGGTCAATTTAGAATCATCCGTCATCTGCGATATTCATGGTGTGCGGTAAAAACCGTGACGCTGATAGCTTCCCAAGATTTAGCTCGTCATTCACCAATAATGAAGGAGACCTGCATTTTGTCATGGATGTACATGCAACTATAATTTGGATCATCAAAGCCTTTTACGAGCAAGAAGGGTCTCAGTAATTACGACGGAGTGCATATTGGGGTACGCCAAATCTGATTCCACCTCGACCGGTAACGTTTTGTCGAGTGGGACGTTTTTCTTAAGAAAAGTGACTTTCAAGAAGGAAGTAATCTTTCTAGGAAAACAATCCACCGGTATCATGAGAGATTAGATGTCAACCAAGTGTGCTCCAAAAACAAAAATGGTTTCAATTCACTCGGGTGGCTGAATGATGGAAATGTGACTGGTTTTCAAGACATCCGGATCACATAGTTTACTGTAAAAGAAAAATAGACAAATCCCCCACCAAATGAGAAACACTCTAAAGCAATTTCAGAAGCGCTCTGACATCGGTTCTCTCGCTCTTGAAAGAAGTAACACCCTCAACTTTACGGGATGGTGACCAGACAGACAAGGCCCCCTCAATAT
>NW_008751954.1:0-520 GCF_000715545.1 Opisthorchis viverrini
TCAGGACGGTGATTCTCGGACGTTTCAGTACAGTGAAAATAGAGTAAGTAAAACGAATTCCGTCGTGAAATGAAGTGGGATAAAGCAACAGCAATCAAAGAAGGCCCCAACGAACAGAAGCCGCTGCTCTAACGATAAAGCAAAATCAAAGAAGGCCCCAACGAACAGAAGCCGCTGCTCTAACGTTCGGTGTCCCAAGAAGCATTGTGCGGGTTCTGATCCCTCCCTATAATGGCCATCACCAAAGAGGTTAATCGTCTTTTTCACCGATGTGGTTTGTGTTGGGGGTCTGGCAAACACGCGTAAATGTAGGGATTCTCAGGTGTGGCGATTAGCCCACGGCCTTAATCACGAAAATATTGGGTATATTCCAACATTCTAAAGCGTATCGGCTACGGTGAAACCACTACGGTATGGGACTTTACCCAGATTTTTTCAGAGCCCTATACGTAGTCGCACAAGTGAACAACAATCTTGATACGATTTTCTGAGTATGTCTTAACTCAGTATTACGACTGAC
>NW_008751954.1:975-2921 GCF_000715545.1 Opisthorchis viverrini
CTCATCGTCCTATTCCAGCAGACAGGTATTTTGATACCTGAATTCGGCTTGTCCAAGTACTCAAAGGATCAGGTTTCTACCCTCGGCTTTTACCTTACACTGGCATGGACGATTGGATTGGGCTGTTGCCCCATAACTGTAGATGACAGAATACATTGTTTTTGGTGTCTGCGGGATTTCTATAGCGCACATCCACGTGACAGTCGTCTGAACACTAATCCTAACTTCCTGGTGCGATGATTCTGGTGAGTCCACACCAAACGTAGGGGAGCACCGGACTCGAGTTTCGCTCTCATTGTGGCTCACCACCAGTGCCTGTCCTTGGCCGTGTAGAACCTTGGTAGCTGATATGCGAGGAGAGCGTGTCACCACTACTCCACCAGTGTGCACTGGACAGATCCGAATTTTCACGTCTACGCAGGTAAGCATATTCGCACTTGAGTGATGTGAGTGGTAAACCCGACAACTCGAAAGACGACAGAAGTACTATACTTCGGTCGGTGTTGTTGATCGATTCACCCTTTTGTCAGGATATCCCAGTAAAGTAACGCCACAAACGATTGAAACCCGCTGGACATAATGAGGGCAAAGCGAAGAGGTGCACGATATTCTGGGTTGAATCGATCGATAAGCGCTAGTGAAATGCGCTTCCTTCTGCAGACCAAGGGCGGACCACCGATAGATCATATACAACTGAATAGGTAGATCAAAAGAGATTTGTGGGTGAAATCTGTGGGGTGGCCTGATGGAAAATCGCTTGTGCTCTCACATGGATTAATCGACCCGCTGATGTGCCATGGCGTAGCACTTCACTAGCGACTGTTCTTTTATTTCAGGAAAGCGTTCTGCACTAGAATGTCGACTAACTGGTTTTTGCATAGTACATGCTATATATGGACTTAGGGATAGTAGTATTACTAATGTCAAGAAGTAGATCCCCACGTAATAAATCGTACCAAACATTAATTTTTCGCCATAAGCAACAGAACACGACTCATTTACGGACAAACACGATTTGTTCTGGAACAGTGCCAGTTAAGTGATCTTCAAGAAACGGATTCAAGAATGTATGACTCATTAAATGCAGTCGACCCTAGACACAAAATGTGAGCTTCAATAAGGCAGGATGATAGAGTACATCCAAAGTCGAGGTCCTTCCCTCAGGACAAGAGCAATTCACTCTGTCAAGGAAACACTGCTGGAGGCTCAAGTCTATGCTGTTTCATCCTTCTCCTTAATATTCAGAGAAGAACTACTCTCAACTTGTCCAACTGGCTCATTTATCCCATAAGGGGGGAATATCACTCACAATGGAGCTCTTCTATGTCACTGATTTATATCTACAAGTAAGTAATTACATCGAAAATGCATGATATAATCAGTCCAGATAATCGGTCCATCACGCTCCTCTTTCTGGTTATGGCGCATCAAGTGACTGCGGCAAAATCGACGTCTAATCACTCTGGTTGATACATTATATCGCTCACTGCTAAGACACTGACCCGCTACACTCTTGAACCCTTCCCGGATACGCATTATCCGTGGTCGGATAGAGCAGCGTTTGATAATTCAATAGCTATCTTTTAGAGTGTACCAGATGCAGATTTGAATCTCAAGGTCAGGTGTTGTAAAAACCTTTTCGGGACCCTTGCCCTACCGTAGCGTTTTAGTTACCCTAGTAGAGCATTTCGCTACCTATTTTAGATATCTCGTTTTTGACCGCACCTAACCACCCCTCAAACTCTTTCTAGATTGATTAGGCCAAACTGAGCATATATATTATAATATCTTGAATTGCGGAAGAGATTAATCGCTNTATTATTACTTAATCGAGTACCTCCCACTTTTTGCGCAATTGCCCCCTTTTCGCGCAGTCACCACTACCCGCAAATCCCTCAGTAATGACCCATTCTGACTGTAAACGCATGATCATGCCAGACGGCATG
>NW_008751954.1:3171-4240 GCF_000715545.1 Opisthorchis viverrini
GTTGAGGAGTGCACCGTGGGGAACTTGGTCCAATGCCTTGCGAATATCAAGGTGAATAAGGATAATACACAGCCCGGTATTGTGGGCGGACGAAATATGTTTGAAGAAATCAACCTGGCATGTGTTAGCTGACCGCCGTGCCATAAACCCATACTGCCGATTGCTGAGGGTCTTGGTGGCGAGCAGGTGGTCCACGACAGGAACTTTGATGAGGCGCTCTAGGGTACGAAGTAGTAAGCAGGTATGGTGGATTCCATTATAGCTGGCTAGAGCTGTTCGTGGACCTGATTTATAATGTGGGATAATCGTAGAGTGCTTCCACTGACTAGGGACTGCGCCAGTGATAAGAGAGATATTGAAGAGGTTGGGGATGAGAGTGAGGACGTCCGGGCCACCAGCTTTCAAGATAAGCGAAGGGATGCCGTCAGTGCCTGGGAAACTGGAGTCTCTAAGGCGAGCGAGAGACAAAGTTACATTAGGCAAAGTAGCAGAGAGTGTGCAGAGGTTGGGGTTTGTCTTTTTAGAAGATGTGGCCACGTCACAGCCAGGTGGGGAGCAATGAGTAGATAAAGTCGATGGGGAGGGAACATAGCAGCTAGCGAAGTAGGAGTTTGGGGATTCCACAATGTCAGCAGGGTCAAAGAGAGGTTTCCCATCAGCGGCCACAATATTTGAAACTGCAGATGAATTTGAGAAGCAACGCCGTCGAAAGAGGCGCCCCAGCGTCTTAGGCTGTAGGAAATGGGCTACGGCGGTCGATTCCTCGCGCCTTTCAAGGGCGAGTTTGTCGGTGGTAATATCAGTCATAAGTTTGTTGATTACAATAAGGGGGGAGAGATCATTGGATTCAAGGAAGAGCCTACGATACTTCCTAAGTTTATGGCGTGTAGCGGGCAATCGTGTGGCTGGATGACAACCAGAAGCATAGGAAACTCTTGTGGGGGCAACTAGATATAATGATGATAGTAAGTTGCCGTAAAAGATGTTAGTCACGCTTTGCGTGTCATCAGAGAGAAAGAACTCGTCCCAGGTCTTATGGCGCAATGAGATTGCAAAGGCTTCAAGAATG
>NW_008751954.1:4472-12052 GCF_000715545.1 Opisthorchis viverrini
CCCGAGGATGAACGGCGGATTAGCCCGACAGGCAAAAAGCCAAACAGAGTTTGGAGCCTCCGCCAATAGTGGATCGTCAATGGTGGACACTTCCATTTCAGTTCTGGCGTATATGAGGCAGCCCCCTCCACGGCGGTGGGAACGATCAGAACGGAAGATAGTGTATCCCGGTAGGGAGATAAGAGCATCAGATGTGCTAGGAGAGAGCCACGTCTCTGTGGTGCAAATGAAGGTTAGACGAGCTATAGTGGAAATAGCTTGGATGTGGTGCAATTTAGGTAAGAGAGAGCGAGTGTTGATTAGAACGACAGAAAGAGTGCTAGCAGGATCGGGGTAGGTGGTTAATGTTGCCAGCAAGAAGTTGTAAAGCCCAGGGCGGTCAGTATGAAATGGAGTAGAGACAGGGGAATCGGGGGTTCTTGAATTAGTGGGCGAAGTAGGACCAGGTAAAGATACGTGAAAAGAAGATGATGGGGCGTACCGCGATGGATACCTAGGCAGCGTTTGGGCGGCAGGGCAGCTAGCGGAGCTCCATGGAAAAGAGTAACAGGCTGGTTGGGGCAATTGTTTGTAATAATATAATCGACATAGTCAGGAGGTGGTACCGTGTGTGGTAGCTAAACAGAAACAGCGGGATTTAGGTAACGCGGAATGGAAGGAGAGTAGAAGTGTTTAAGAGACAGAGAATGAGGGGGCGAGGCAGGGGCACTGAGAGGTCGGTTGGATCTGTTTTGTAGAGCCTTCATCATCGAATCGTAGAGGGCGGATGGAACGGGTAACTGATTGGAGAAGATGGAATAAGAGGTTTATAGTAAGAGATGCAAGGTGAGGAGAGGGGACAGGGTGCAGTGAGGAAGTTAATAGTATAGTCAGACTCTCTGGGAGGGGTGAGATCCGTTGGGAGTGAGCAGAAATCTTCTGCGTTGGCTATAGTTGAAGGGGGTTTGGAGTAGGAAGCTGAGATACAGCTAAATGTCGTAGAGATGGGGCTGCACGTGGCTTCGGATAGGACGGAGGCTGTGGTGAGTAGGTAGTTGCTGAAAAGGGATCCCAGGCATATAGTACGCAGGTTTCCAGAGGGGCGGAACTTGATAGGGTTTAGGATTACGTAACGGTAGTTGTGGTTTAGAGATCCTGGCAGGGAACTAGGTTGCATGGCTAGAGGGGCTACAGATGTGCTTACGGGGGAGTGCGGGTTTAGTCAGGTTTGTGGAAGGGTGAAGAGAAGGAGCTCGGGGAGTCGGTACAGCAGAAGTGGTTAAGGTTTGAGGCTTGGACAGCAGGTGCTTGAGTCGAAGGAAGCGCTTTGGTGGGGAGACACGAAGTGTCATTAGGTCAGGAGGTCTAGGGTGAGAAGCTGTGCTGTCATTCTCCACTACAGCCTCATGTGTGGGCTGCTTAGTTACCGTATCTCTGAAATCAGCAGTCGATCTCGCTGGCGTGGTGGAGGTCAGTGATATCATTTGTGGATACCCAGAAATAGGGGTGGAGAGCTCACAGTCATGAGCGTGGGGTACAAGACCTGGGTCCAACAGACAGTTTTGTGTGGCATTGTGGCACTCGTCGGCGCAAGTACTGGTGGGTGACGGGGCACGCTCACTCTATACTGTAACTATGCACCTCGCACTGGTGCCTCACATAAGAATCTGTTGACTCTGGTTCACATGTCCCGCCCCTGGGATGCGAAATCGACTTCAGCGGCCCCCTAAGTACTCCTACATCCCGTATGATCGGCAAAACGAACAGCCCCACAAGCATGCAAACTATTGATGCATTCACCGATGAGACTTACAGAGTCCCATATCAAGCCATCGACCAGCTGTTACGCCATCAACCACTAGTGCGTACGTAGGGGCCCCCATGGTACATCAATACTCTCAGTGCAGTGTGATTATTCCAAGCAGTGGACCCACACCAAACCAGCCTTACAAGCCCTGAGCCTTCCATTGCTCCTGCAAATAGACGTTTTGCTTTACCACCTGTAAAAACTGCCGGCCAGAGTGACGACTGGACCAGTGGTTGAAAGCATTTGTTCATGTTACAGGCCCATTGACCTGCTGTCTTCCGGATTCCAACTCCGCCAAAATACGGCTTTGAACTCAAACATTTATTGCCGAAGCCGCATCCTCAACTGGATCCCCGAGAATCGGATTTCCAAGTTGTTCCGGATTCATGGCGCGGTACGTTCCAAATCGGTTTCGTTTTTCCCTTGTGCAAATTCGTGAAAGAATTTTTTCGTTGTTCAATCTATTCACAGAGTACACGCGAGTATGTGTTGAATTTTATTACTCTGACAAAACATCTGGGAGACAACCCTTTATATTTTGCGCAAACTTCCTGTTTCGTTTCACTGATCTAGTGGTGGCTTCTGAACAAGCAGAAACATGAAAACAGGGTGGACTGAATTCAACCATTTGGATGCAAGGTTGGGGGCGGAATGATCGACACTTAGTTCGAGTGTTCAGTGAAATCGATACAGAGAGTAAAGGTCATCAGCTCCCGGGTCAGATGGGATCAAAGTACCAGAGGTGTAGACGTGTGTAAATGCCAGCCTTATCGAGGTAAGACAAGACTCGTCACACCCTTTCAGAAAGGTTTGAAACAAATCGGTTGGTTCATATTTGCACAATGTCACGCTTAGTACACACGAAATTCGTCAGGCCAAGAGACTAGGTTATCGGGCTGGTCAACTTTAAAGACCAATCAGCAAACTCTCCAAATTACTCCTGTGTACCGGCTGAGGGAGCCCGTTCTTTGGTGTATACAAGGAAGAGTTGAGACCACTGCAGTGTGGAAGGGAAGCTTGCGTGCACTTTGGTTAGATCCGGGATCTGGTTCTCCCGGTTCAGCTCACGGGAATATTTCTCTTGACAGACGTTGATCTGTTTGAGTGGGCTGATGCTAATGGAATTTGGAGGAATTACGTGAGTTCGGGTCGCGTTGACTGACACCCACACACCACCAGGTGTCGACTCGGCTCAACTCAACTCAACTAAACTAAACTAAAGTAGACGAAATTGCCGAAGAAAATCATAAACGATAGATTCAATTGGGTCCCACCTGACTCTCTCATAAAAATCAAATAGGTATGCAAATGAGTGTACTCGTCCTGCATATGCATACCAGTTCCACGCCGTCTATCCTATTCATTCTGGAATGCTTAGCCACTTCCACCGCCTGGGCCATCAGCCGCTCTGGTATGAGTGATAGTCCCCGTGTTCACACACTCGCCCTTTCCATATTTACTCTGTCACATTTTTAGTCTCCGTCTCGGTATTAGTCCTAAAACTCCAAATCAGAACATCAACTGAAGACACGTTCGCCACAACACAAACTAGCTAGATTCTTCGCATAAATTCCAACAGAATACATGGAAGAACTTGTATAAATTTGCTAACAAAGACACAGGATTTGGTATGATTCATAAGAGTGACAGGGAGTGAAAACTGCCATTCGGAAACTAGCATGTATATTTGCGGTCTTAAACTCCTCGTCCACCCATCCCAAATCGGTACACACTCGCGTCACTTCATCAGTATTTAGTCGAGCTATAAAAAATCGTGTGCAGCAAACGTTGACCGCATAGCAGCTCAACTGTAGATGAAACACAGACTTCAGAACAGTGGGTATCCAGTGGAATTGATCTGGTGACAACTGAGAACGATGTTGTCCCGGTACCGGTACCTGGTACCGCTGTCCTTCCTCCAAACAGGTCGAGAACATTTGCGGTTAGTCGGAGGGTTTTAAACGCAGCTACATTAGAATAGTGTTCCAGAAAGGAAGGACTTTGCTTTCAGTACCTGTGTAGCTGAAGTACCGTCTCCCGGTTGGAAATGAGTATACGAAACCCAATTGCAGTGACTTCACCGAAGTTCACGAAGGACAGACTATCAATGAGCTAAACACAGAAATTGGTGAGCACAGGAGAAGAACTACTAAACCTCCAAGAACTACAGATGAATATGAGGAACTAGTCAGGGACTCAGTGATAGCGGGATATTGGCTAGACACAAACCCAGGATTATGGGAGTACACCACAACGGCCAAGACGGTAGAAATCGCTAATAATACCAGCATGAAATAATAGATGTCAAACTGGTGAGCTTAGGGAGAGTGGTTTTAGATAAGCCGAACTGACGCCTAGAGGTGTGTGATTATCAATCAGATAGGATCGTCAACAGATGGGCCAACCCAATCCCTCCCCATTACCCAGGTGCCTTAGCATTAACCCAGACAGACACTGTGAACGAGTGTCAAGGGGAATCTTCACGTGAACTGAACCGAAAGAACCAGACCCTAGATGTGACCCGAATTTATGTAAATTTCCTTCTTCGGTTCTAAAACTTGCTAACAAGCACAGAAGAACAAGCTCCCACGGCGGCATGCATCACTGTCTGGGACTTCCAGTAGGAGGAGATCTCGATGATTAGTTCATATCTTATCCTCAGCCCGATGATCTGATGTAGCCCTTGTCCAGGGAAAAACGTTGCCCAACAATAAATCTGTTGATTTTTCATCAAACTCTTCCGAAACTGCCTTGGTTCTTTGCACATGCCGTAGACCAGCAAGCGGTGATCGACTGGACTGGACGGAATTTCCAAGCATCGAGTGCGAAAGTCTGTCGAAGTCTGTCTGTAAACGAAGCCGAACTTGTCTAGCATTCTGTTCCCATCTGAACGGTAATTTTTGAATGACATCTTTTACGGACATCCTCTTATTTCACTTTCTGTTCGCCAATTTCTCCGTACTTTTGGTAAGCGGGCTAAAAGCTTTCGAAGTGATAATATTTTCCTGTCCAGGTGAGTTCGCTGAATATTGATCTGGCGAGTGGAAGCACGTCATCTGCGCCAGACAGAACGAACAACACTATTAAATTTGACACCTGGCAATATATCGATATACTGAAAGGTAAAGTGTGGTAACTGGTCGTAGATCCTTTGGCTGTCACTCAGTCCACTGAGCTTTGCGATTTGCTCATAGGAGATTGGTCACCAGTGGTTGGGATATCATTAGCTTGTGGTTAGATGGGCACTAACTCTTCGTCCACTTGCGTTCATATAGCCCATGAAAAAGTAGTCGCTATTTCTTCGTGGGACTGACTGATCGGTGCGTTTATGAGGTATTCGGACCACAACGCAGCACATATTGTAAACCGACAAATGACATTCCCCTAGAGCTGTTCCTGAGTCAGCCAATCATATAAAGACTTGACATCTACTCTCTTACAGTCAAAATGAATGCAACAAGGCAAGGAGAAAGTCCCTAACAATAATTCACGAAGGTTGCACATTTGGAACTGATCTCAATAACTAAACTCGTAGTAGTTCTAAGTGGGTTATCATTAGTTCTGAAAAACGCACTTGAGCATAGAAACGTTCGCTGGAGGTGACAATTACGTCGCCATGGATCTACAACATAAATTAACTCCTGCTTAACCCAATTCACTGCAATTCAAATAGAAGGAACCTTGAGGGGGGAACCATTTTAGCGCATGAATTCCATGTATCACAACAGGTGCTGTTAGAAGTCGTTCAACAGAGCGCTTGGACCCAACATGTCGCTGCACCCACCAGATACCGCGCAGGCCAACCACCATCCCTCTTGGATTTGGTCATCACCAACGAAAGACACTTCGTTGATCAAGTAACAATTAACGCTCCACTGGGGCATAGCGACCACTGTGTGCTGACCTTTGATTTCATCTGCTATTGGGCCAGACATCCCAAACCTCAAACGTGGTTTCGAGACTTCTGCCGTGCAGACTTCTCAGGAATGCGCATCTTCCTTGAACTAGCCACACTGAGACCAGCTCCGCTGGAAGAACCATATAGGACCATTGTCCAGATAGTCCACGAGGCGGATGCGACATTCGTCCCAAGAAAACCGGCACGCACTCGGATGAGCCGCAGGCTGCCAAAAAAGATTCGGCGACTTCTGGAAAAAAGATCCCAACTCTTTTTCAAAAAGTTGACCACAGGGGACACAGAAGATGAGCTGGCATTTCGTAAAATGCGGAATCGCTGTAATTCGGAAATCCGCCAATGGAACACACGAAGACAAGCCACCATTCTGGACCTCGCTCGAAAAAACAAAAACGTATTGTTTTAATACACGATACATTGCCGCGGAAACAAGCCATCCGCGTTCTCCTTGAAGGACCGACGAGTGACTAGACAGTGGTATCCGAGGTTTACAGAGCACACTATGCGTGTCTATACCCAGCTCCAGCGTCCTCGTCACATCCACCCTTGTCAAGGTGAAACTACGAACAGCCTCTAACCGACGTGGTCTTCACGGTGGAGGACATTCGTCAACTCTTGGACAAGATCAACCCATTCTGCGCGTTGGGGCCCGAGGAGGTCCATGCAAGGATCCTGAAGGAAACGTGCTCCACACTGGCAAATAATCTACACCTAGTGCTTCGTCAGTCACTTGACGAAGGTCGCCTTCCCCCTGCTTGGAAGGAAGCGATTGTCACGCCAATCTACAAAACTGGTGACCGACTATCGCCTGGCAGCTGTAGGCCTATAAGCCTCACTATCGTGCCGTGCAAGGTGATGGAACGCATTCTGAAGCGAGCTATCATAGATCACTTTACTTCCAGCAACCTGATACCTCCAGGTCAACACGGATTTCTCCCACACCGCCCTTGCTCAACCGAAGCCAAGGACGAAGGATTCATATCGGATGGCATATTTTTCGACTTCTCAAAAGCATTTGATAGGGTCACACACGTCCCGCTGCTCCACAAACTCGAGTCTTACGGGAATCAAGGGAAAATCCTTCGCTGGATCAAGGCGTTCCTGTCGCACAGATCATTCCGAGTGTGAATAGGTTCGACCTACATTTCTCCAGCGCCGGTCTCCATTGGATTTCCTCAAGGCTCCGTCGTGAGAACAGTGCCGCTTCTTATCTACGTCAACGATATTCCAGATGTTATTGCAAGCCCATGTCTACATTTTGCGGACGACATGAAATCCTGGAGTTCAAATGCCAGTGTCCTCGAAGTGGATGTAGATACTGCAAAGCAGCGGTCGTTGGACTGGCACCTTCCTCTGAATTATGAAAAGTGCGTCCATGTGTCGTTTGGAGGGGATTCAGCGAGTGCCTTTTTTATGCATGGTGAAAAGGGACCAGAAAATACCATGATGATAGATGCCATAAAGGATTTGAGTATCTGGGTCTCCTCAAACTTGTCCTTCTCACTACACCATGAGAAATCGGCCCAAAAGGCATTCGCCATTTTACGGATGATCCGACGCACATTCTCCCGTATCACTCGCATGGACTTCCAAATACTCTATGGGGCCTACGTCAGACCACTCCTGGAGTACGCCAACCAAGCTGTCTACTCAGGACGCTCGAGCGACGTCACCCTCATTGAGCGTGTCCAGCGGGCCGCTACGAGAATGGTTGTTGGCCTCAAATCCGTGGACTATGAAACGCGTCTCGCGATGGTTGATCTCTTTCCCCTGGAGTACCATCGTCTCCGAGGGGACCTAATTCTTACTTGTGCCCTGTTTGAACAAAGCTTGGCAAACAGGTTTTTTACTGTTGACCCAGCAAACACCCGGTGGGGA
>NW_008751954.1:13322-14428 GCF_000715545.1 Opisthorchis viverrini
GAAGATGGGTTCATTTGGGCAGTCAATGCAGCTTTGAGGTAGCGATGGAAACGCTCAACCAAACCGTTAGAACAGGGGTGATACACGGTAGTCGATATGTGATGGAAGCCGAATAGTGTAGAAAACTCCCGGAAGAGATTACACTGAAATTGTGAACCGCGATCCGTAGAAACGGTGCTGCAAAAATGAAAAAGCAACCGTGTCAGCTGAAGTATCCGAAATGGGTACAGCTCCTGGCCAACGGGTAAAACGATCTATCCTGGTAAGGATATGAGTGAAACCGTTTGATGGGGAAAGAGGAACAACAATGTCGAGGTGGACGTGTGTCAATCGAGCATCAGGAACGGCAAATGAACCGATAGGTGAGTTCGTAGGACGAGTTACTTTACTGCGTTGACAGACGATGCACTATTTGGCCCAGGATGTCAGGTCCTTATTCATGGAGGGCTATACAAAGCGTGCACTAGCCAACTTCCTGTTTGCTCTGATTCCTGGATGAGAAAATCCATGAAAGTGGTCGAAAACAACCCGTCGAAAGACTTCGGGGACGATTGGGCGAGCTGAGCCTGTAGACATATTACAAAAACTGGTTCCGGATCGGAGGGGTAAGGGAATTGAAGAGACTTGAAATGATGGAAAGGATAGAATGGGCAAAAAATTACGATCACCATTTCGAAGGTTAGCCAGCTTGGCTAAGTCCAGCTGCGTGGAAGGGTGAAGAGCGTTGATGTCAGGACGGGATAGGGCATCTGCGACGACATTGTCCGAACCTGGAGTGTACCGAATATCGGTAGTGAACTGTGAAATATAGTCAAGATGGCGTATCTCGCGTGGTGAATATCAATCAGGCTCGACGTTGAAGGCATAGGTGAGTGGCTTATGGTCGGTTTGAATGATAAACGATGTACCCTCTAACAAGTGCCGGAAATGGCGAATAGCAAGGTAAATTGCGAGTAATTCACGACCAAAAGTACTGTAACGCGTTTGGGCAGCCTGCATCTTCTGCGAGAAAAACGCTAGTGGTTGAGGTGTGTTGTAAACAAATTGATGAGACACGGCACCGATGGCAGCGTTCGAAGCATCAGTTGTCAAAATCAGCTTTGTGC
>NW_008751954.1:16850-19163 GCF_000715545.1 Opisthorchis viverrini
AGTTAGTACATGAAACTCGCGAATGACCGCTTCAAGCGCGAGCGAAATCAGAAGAGAGAGTCGAAGCACGTGACCACGCTTGTATTATGTGAAATTGTACAAGTGCCGTTTTTTTTAGCTTTTTGAATTTAAACAAAAAACAATTATGCAATTGATGAAATACGTAGTGTTATAATGGAAGTAAAATAAAGCTACAAAGCGGCACAATCCATCCGTCAATGTATGTATTCACGTCTGACCAAACTAATAGACGGCGGTAACATGGTAAGATGAGCGCCAAGCTCAGACTACGCGTTTTCGTTAAAAATCTCCCACTACAAAGCGGCACAATCCATCCGTCAATCCGTGTATTCACGTCTGACCAAACTAATAGACGGCGGTAACATGGTAAGATGAGCTCCAAGCTCAGACTACGCGTTTTCGTTACACAAAAATCTCCCACATCGGCTGGTTGGTGCTTGGAATAACCTTCTTCCGACGGTTGCTCACGCTTCTAGTACCGAGTTCATAGCACTTCAGGATGACTGTAATGCAAGCATACTGCCAAGCGTTGATAGCTTAAAAATAGTGCTTATGTCATTCTAGTGTTAGGGAAACGCTAGACGAAAAAAAAACGAATTCAACCCGGAAAGTTTCGGGGAAATCCCCAATGGTGTGTGTCAATTCCCAAATTGTGAATTGTGAGGCATGTAATGAGGGACTGACCTTGGCGCGCGGTTCGAATTTACTGTCGGTGGCGAGGCTCCGTTTTTTTGCACTGACGGTCATTTGAGAATCTTTGTGATTGTCATTGCCCGGGGGTTATGGACGATGGGTACTCATGCTTCAGTAGCCAATCTTGTGGGCTTGATCTCTGGTTTTAATAGATACCGGTAACAATGTACCGGAATATCCTTCGAACACCGAGTTGGCCGTGCTGATCGCGGCCTACCTGGGAGTCAGCACAAGCACACGAACAAGGCGGTTGCGGCCGAATAACCCACGTAAACCTCAACCAATCGAAAAGTTTCTGCAGTCTGCGATAACGAGTCTCCTAGAATAGCCACCCCAAGGAATACTCCATGGTGCCATCTAACGCACAGACAACTCATCTGGGCCTTACAGGGACACCTTTCCCGTTCAACCGCATCAGAAAACCCGAGAATCCAGACGTACGCATGTTCCAAGCAATATCTTGAACGACAAATCCAGTCGTCCAAAAAGGGATATTGCTCGAGGGAAAAACTGTCCTAAATTGGCAAAAGGTCCGCCCAAACTCGAACCTCAGCGGAGGAAATCCATCCTGCAAACGAACGGCAGTTTTCGGCAGGAACCAGACCAGTACGCTGAAGAGGCCCCGTGGAACACTTGAACTCACACTTCCGTGCACAGCCATTAAATTTGCTATCCTCTCTGATAACACATATTTCTGCTCCCCATCTTCCGACCTGGAAGAGCTGGTGTTAAAGTGCTTTTCCACAAACTGCCAAACTTCGTGGTATCAAAAAGTGGGCCTGCCTTGAACACTTGTCTGTACTCGCACTTAAAGTAACGTGGCTCACACCGGCCGTCTCTGATATGGAGATCTCGATGGGTGGCTACTATATTTTATGGGCTGACTGGAAACGTGTGGGAGCAGTTGGGGTTGCTCTATACTTACATGCGGCCTTGTCCATCCCGATTGTCCTCTCCGCCACCAATCCTGCACCCGTGTTTGCTGTACTGTGGATTCAACTCCCGCTGTGTGCGATCTCGGCCTGGTCCACTGTTGACCCTATAGTCCACCGTAACATGTCCAGTTCCTCATATAAACCCTTTAGCAATTCTTCCACCTATCATTTCACACGTCCATTGCTGGTATTGCTGGAAGCCGGATGGAGTTCCGGCACATTGGGTCTAGTGGACATTTCGCATCAGCTCTGACCAAAGTCAATCAACACAGTGCTTGGACTCAACATGTCGGCGCACTCACCAGATACCTCGCAGGCCAACTGCCATACCTACTGGACTTGGTTATCACCGACGAAAGACACTTCGTTAGGCAAATTTTAATAAAAAATCATTCACCTGTAACACCCTTTCGGTGTCTAGCTGCCATACCACTCGAAGGAAGCATCAAGGCTGAGATACTGTCAGTTTGCCCGAGCCTAGAAAGGTTTAGTCGAGAGGCAGATGTTGGGTTTGAACCACGGACCTTCCGGTCAATAAATTCGTGCTCTAACCACTTGAGCCACCTCCCGACCTAAAGCTGCCACCTTGACGTGGTGGTCGGGCTTGAGTGCTGCAATGATCCCGCGGGCTACACTGGCTGGAACTTCGTTCCACAAGGTGCAA
>NW_008751954.1:22307-31525 GCF_000715545.1 Opisthorchis viverrini
GACCGATTTCCTCGAAGGGCTCTTTTCGCACAACCACGTGAAGGGTGGAAGAGAGCCAGAGGCGGTCAAACAATGACTTGGCAGCCAAGTGTGAAAGCCATTACCAGCAAACTCAGCTGCGCTGGTAATTGCCGTCTTCCTGGATGGGGACCCCGGGGCGGGCCACATCACTGGCTAAGGACATTGTCAGACATGGCCCAGTCGCGCCCTCAATGGCGCTCGTGCATCAAAGCTATTGCCTTTAATGCATAGCTCCTTTTCCAACCCCCCTCCCACTTGACAACTCACTGACAATACTGGATTTATGCACCAATTTACCAGCTCGCGTCTGCAGTGCGCAGCTACTTACCACCACCCCCCAAATCATCGGTGAACGAAACTGTGGCAGCTGCAACCACTGTACGACGAGTACGCGGTTATTACAGCTGACAATGATGATGATGATGATGCCACCTTGCCCCGTCTGATCAAATGTTAATTGAGGCTCCACTGGGATACAGTTACCACTGTGTGTCAACCTTTGATTTCATCTACTACTGGGTCAGAAACCCGGAACCTTAAGCGTGGGTTCGAAAATTCTGCCGTACAGACTTCTCATTTTTCGTCATCAATTCAAACTTGAACCGGCTTCAATGGATGTGACATACAAAACCAATGTCCGAAAAATTCCCAAGGTTGATGCGGTGTTCGTCCCAAAGAAACTAGCGTACAGTTGAACGGACGAAAAGCTATCCAAAAGGATTCGGCGGCTTCTGGAAATGAGGCCTCAGCCGTTCTTCGAAAAATTAGTATAGGAGTCACAAGAGATGAACTGGTACTTTGTACAATGTGGAACCGCTGTAGATCAGAAATCCACTAGTGAAGAGTAAGAAAACAAGCCATATTACACCTCGCCCGGGAAAACAAAAAAGTATTATTCAAGTACATGGGACACCGCTGAAAACTTAAGACAACAGCCTTTTCCTCGATATGCGGAAACGGGGAACCCACGAGCGACCCAATATTGGTATCTGAAGTCTACAGAGAACACTATGCAGACTGAGTCTTACGGGATTCAAGGGAAAGTTCTACTCCGTAACAAAGCGTTCTTATCGGACAGGACATTCTTATTAAGACACGGCCTGGGGTTAAGGTCGTACTGCCCTCTGCAATAGAAGTGTGAAGTCAGTAAGGCCCCAGCTGACCAGCATGTCCATATTTATGAAGCAGTGATGCTACCTTCCCCCAAGGAAAAATGGGTTAGAAAAGGTCGGCCCCAAAAACCGCACACTCCGATCGCCCAACGGTTGACCCTGACCACCGGCGCATTATCCAATACGGCCGAAATGTTTTTAAAACCAAAGATCCCGGCGCTGTTCAAAAGACACCTGCTGTACGCAACCGTATCAGGAGTGAGACAGCAATGCCCTACTTCCTGCGCCCTCGGGTCAGGCCGGCCCCCACAACCAAGTAAGTCAGACTATTGAGTCATTGGCCCCGGGAAGGGTCCCGCAAGAAAACCATAACTGCTGTTTCGTGGTCCAAACTTTTAAGTCAGAGGCTAGGTCCATGGTCTCCGAACAAAATCCTATATCTTCCCACCACCTTGTGAGTCAGACTTTTGAGTCAAAGGCTCAAGGTGGGGTACCTCAACTAAACCCCCCTCTTCAGCTTGGGCTACCGGGAAGTATCATTTGCCCCGCAGCTCCTTGCTCATCGACCTTCTCCTTCATTCCCTTCCAACCCATCGTACAATACAGTGCAATCAACCCATCTGTCGACCTACTAGCCACTGTTCCACGCCTCAACCATCGCCCAGAAAAATAATTCAAAATAATAACCTACTAACCTCAAAAGATCTGATCCATGTTGCGGTGTTCAATGTCCGTACTCTATGTCAAATTGGTCAACAGGCATCCGTTGCTGAAACCTTACTTTCCCTCTCTATCAATGTATGTTTTTCTCCGGTTGGGGACTGGCACATGTGGCGACTTGTTCCGTAGAAATGGTAACGCATTTGCATTTCCCGCCAAACACTACTGCCTTGGGGTTAGGCTTTTGAGCTAAAGGCTCTGGTTGAGGACCCTAATCGTCTTCCTGTGTAGATGTGGGCGCGCTGACAGTATCCCACCCCACGTACAACCACGATACTTAAGTTCAACAATGAACTCATGCCACATCGGCCCATTTCCGTTAGCTCCAATTTGTGCGGTTACATCGGCTTTCACGATCATAGGCACTTCACAGTCATTCTACGAGCCGTCATGTTCAGTTCTCCGGCAAATTTTAACGTTCGTACACTGAAACAAACCGGAAAACAATGCTATTACATGACGCTTCACTCGGTTTCTATTGACGCGGATTTAAGACTCTAGTGATTGTTGAACTAACGTCCCATCCGTTTCCTCTCGCTTGTGGTTGCGTATCTCTGGTTATCCAGAAGTCATTGCATCTAGTTCTGCTGTGGTTGGCATTGTTTTAATCCTGCAAACCGATGGACGAAATAAACCCGTGTGCGCCATAGGTACAAGTTCGCTATCGAGAACGGAAGCTTAGCGCACACTTTAACTGCCTCAACGTAACAAGCACCTTGTCCGGATGTTTTTCCACCCTGCACTTTCAAAGAATGTGGTCAGTCCCTTATGGCTGCCTTGATGTCAGGCTTTGGAATTAAGGCCTTTGGCTGCGGACCCTAGCCGTCCTCTTGTCTAAATGTGGTTGCCCTGGCAGTATCCCAGCGGAGGTACAACCACGAATTGCATATATACGAGTAAACTCATACATCGGCTGTTGCGTGGTGCCCTGAATGTCTTGTTGCGGCAAGCTACAAGCTCAGATATCGGTATGGTTGCCGGAGATCTGCATGCATAAGTTGGCAGGCTTAATAATCGTTCAGCTGTAATACCCTTTTTTAGGCCTAGATGCCCTTTCACCGGAAGGAAGCATGACGGCTGGGATATCGTCAGGATGCCCAATACTAAGCAGGGGAATTCGAGAGGCGGAAGTCGGGTTCGATCGGGCCGGGTTCTGATCAGTGAATCCGTGCTCTAACCACCGAGCCATCTAGCAGACTTATATGGTCGACATAGTTTTAGCTCGGTACATTTGGACATTGATTAACGATTGCTTCAGCTGTGTGCTGACCACAGGCTGTTTTTACGCAGTATTAAGTTCCGTGATAGTTTAAGTCGTCTGGCCACATGGTGTCTTCCAGTGGGTGTGCTGATCACGAACTCAAATCGATCACGTGGCCATCAGTTACTGATGGCGCGGATCACTAACTGACTGCTGGCCGTTTTGGAACACATTTGTGGATTTTGACCATGCGCTTGTCCTGGACCGGGTAAGATGCGGACAAATCGCATGGCAATAGGGAGACTGGCAGATTCGGATGTCAGACGAATTTACCGAAATCGTATTCTAGAGTCTCTTCCAAATGCTCCACCATCAGATGTTAATTCATGCTTGGACCTATTTGCACAGTGCTGAGAGTTTTGTCTGTGGTACGGCGCTACCAAGCGCACACAAGCACTGGATATCAGACCGAACAGTGGCATTGATTCAATTTCGGAGAAATATCTCAGCAAGCCCCGGCCACAAATTGACGCGACGAATTATCAGCCGTTAAGTTAAAGTGAGCGTGCGAACCGACCGGGAAATCTGGTGGACGCGGAAAGCCAAGGCTGTAGAAGAGGCCCAGAAAGCTAGTAAACAGTCGAAGACTATTTCAGTTAGTCCGCTCGACCGGCTCCTGGAAACCTGTGAATAAGACAATCAAGAATCAGAATGGAGTGACCATCTTGAATAAAGAAGAAGGGCTTGATCGGTGGGCCGAATATTTCAAGCAACAGCTATCGTGGCCACCAGCTCCCACTAATCTGGTGCTCACCGTTGACGTAGAACCCTGGACGGTGAAATTGGTGCCTCCTATGACCTCATAGATGTATGGCTGTATATGTCCTCATTAACACCACCGAGCTTCTGGCTCGATCGACATCACACCCGCATTGTTCATAGATGGGGGTGAAAAATTTGTCAGCAACCGACAATACTGCTCTTGTATTGACTCTGGGTAGTAAAGAACTTTGACAATGGCTGGACAGGGGTATCTCCTTTAGATTCTTAAAGCGCTGTACACCAACTCTCATGAATAAGTAGTGTAGGGTAAGCTCTCGTTTGAGTTCACTACGTTGGGTGGTGTCGATATGACCACAGTAGACTAATCCCCACCTACTACTTGTTTAGTCGAAATGCTCCTGGGAGTTCGGTCAAAGTGATTGAGTACTCTGGTTGCACATCTTTACTTGGATCTGAAGCAATCGTCATGCGGATGATGTTAAGTATTGTAAACAACTCTACTTGACTATTTGGTAGACAGTTGAAATTCGAAAAGTGTAGTGTTGCCAGATATGGTGGGTTCAAGCTCAAACCTCTTGCTTGCGAATGAGGTGATTGGGATAAGAGGCAAATTTTTCTACTTACGTAGCTGTGTTAGTCTCGGTGGTTTAACCAAAGACGGTTTTTCAGTAGGGATTGGGAAGGCCGGAGCATCTCTCATCAACCTGCACGATCTGTGGCGTAGCCGTTCCATCAACTTTTCTTTCAAGGATCGAGTTTATACTGCTTCAGTGTGTTCTATGTGATGATATGGGTAAGAGACCTGGTCGCTGTGCGCTGGGGATGCCTAAAGCTCACTGTTTTTCTGTACCTGCCCCCGGAGCATTGTCAGAACCTGGTGGGAACGTCAGATGAGTAATGCTGAAGTCTATTGAACAGTTTATAGAAGATATAAGTCGTATTTTGAAGATCTTTCGGCGTTATTGAAGAACATATTAGTGCATTAATTTCTATGGATAGCTGTGGAAAAAGTACTTGTAGCCTGATCTAACCAGATCGAACTCTGTCGGTTCAGAAGTTGGGGAAGAGAGGTGAAGATTAGAACGGTTCTAAGTAATAGATAAAGGTATAAAGGTGGTGCTGTTTTCGGAAATGTCCTACCCAGTGGTGTAGCCGCTTGCCCTTTTTACACACAAAGCTCGTGATATTTCATATACAAATTTTTCTCCATTGATTAAAGCTTTTTCTGTGCACTACGACGTTCACCGGCCTGTTTCATTCCTTATGCTTTTTTGTTCCACCAGGCTTCTCAGTATGAATATGAGCTTTTAAACTGACGTTCAGGAGCTCTTAGTGAATTACACTACTATTTGTGTTTTTTAATTCTGCATACTTTCAAGTGCATTCAGAAAAGCTTTATTCTGATGGGATGGCATGTCGTGCTCGAGGGGCAAAGGACGATTTTGATTAGGCTCATGGTGTTCCTGTTTCGTTTGTGAATTTTACTTGTTTGATTGAAATTTGTCGCTGCAATCTGTATTTTCGTATAGAAAAAATGACATTACGGGTTGTATATGACCTTTTTTTCCCTTGTCAAAATATTGCAGCTACTGGCGACGGTGCAGCTTCAATATGCTACTTTACATATTTCCGCCACATCCAGCTGTGAAAATACTGTAACACGAAACGTTTGATATGGGTTTGCGCCTAAGCTTGGACAGTTCAGAGTCGGAATCCAATGGAGGTCCAACATCCACGTCACGTATGTACACATCCTATCACCAGCCACACGATCGAACACGAACAGGCGTTTCTCTTGATAGCATTGTAAGCGGTCCAGATTCGCTGGGTCCGCATCGCAGCGGCGGTGAACCCACTACAGATTTACCTCATGTAACCGATTCAATATCACTCAGAGACCTAGTTCGGGAGTTGCGATCCATGAATTCCGATGAAAATCCCGTTTACCGCCTTTTCTATCCCCAGTCTACTCGTGATAGTAGGACGCCGAGCAGACCAGGGGCTTACCGTTCCAATTCCATGTCAAATCCAATAGACCCCTCTCACCCCACAGCGTCTGGGTCTGGCGAACCCACTACCACTGGTAGACTTATTTCCACAGGAAGACAGCGTGTCGCTCCCAGCGGCAGCGGTCACCACCGGCATCGGACCAGCTGCTTGGATTTAAATACCGACGTGGGGGCGAGTCGAACCCATGGTCGACGTAATGCGCGTCGATCTGGACCAGTGGGAACGACTGCAGTCGCTCGTTGGGATTCCAGTGACTCGGATGCGGACGACTTCGATTTTGTCAACAATTTGCACCTGTCATCCCTCTTGTTTCGGCATCTACAGTCGGGTTCATGTAAGTACCTTTTATTTTGGTCAAGATTCATGATATGGGCGCTCTGGGATTATCGCTGATCGATTTCTAGCATGAACTACCCAGTCGACTATATTTCTACCTTATCCTTTGAGCCCACTCGTGCTGTGCACGCTGGGGATCGAACGATGAGCATGTACTCTCATGGTATTTTATCTGTCAGAACGATGTCCCGTAGGCATTTGTGGGAATGTATACACCGAACGCCGCCAACATGGGAAATCTTGGCACTGAAAAATTCAGTCATCCGCCGTAAGGACCCGCTCCCTGTTCCCTAATTTTTTCACCGTTGAAATAGTGAGGTGGACGAACATGGAGCGCCACTTTTTCAGCAAACCGCGATGCTTAACTCACCACAAGCCCATTCCGTCTAAGGGAGCTATTTTTAAGCTCACCAGTTTTCCCGTTTCTTCATCCTCCAAGCCCTTGTGCTTCCTTCGGGTTGCATGGCGTTAGGCATCTTTTCAGCAAACCGCGATGCTTAACTCACCACAAGCCCATTCCGTCTAAGGGAGCTATTTTTAAGCTCACCAGTTTTCCCGTTTCTTCATCCTCCAAGCCCTTGTGCTTCCTTCGGGTTGCATGGCAGTTAGGCATCCAAAGAGTGCTACAGCTGAACAGTGTTTTAACGTCTCTATGTTCATGTGGACGTCAACCAGACATTTCTCGCCAGCTCAGTCCAGTAACTTGACTCCGCAAACCTTGACACCTTAAGCTTCTATATCGAACCGATAGTTGTACCTCACTAGACAATCATTTGGAAGGTTGTCTCTTCTGTGCCCTTTCTTGCCGGTAGAGTTTGCGTTTGTGTTGTTTCCTGACTTCTTTTTTCCAAGTAGTCGCTGCCACTTTCTACTCAGCACGCACCCCTTGCCACTTCAGGGACCCAATCAACTCGATTCAGTGCAAAGCTTGTCCGTGAACTCCATTCTAACACTGTAACCGATTGTTGGTACTTCTCCGATCATTAGGTCCGAAACCATATAGCCATATAGCTGCAACCCGCCACTAAAATTTTTAAGGCCTTGGTCCTGTCAGCATGTACGTTTTTTGGCCAGTTGGGATTACAAGTAAGTGGACTCACCGCTTCCGGTAGATACCTGCGTGAGTGAAATAGTCACTTCGCCTTTCGCAGTTTACTCATCTCTGGCCGTACATAACTTCTGGATGGCAGAGTGCATTTTCTTTCGATCCCATGGTGATGAATTGTATCTACTCCAGTCCGCCGCAGCTAAACATTGCTCACCGTGTCCAGGTGCGACTTCATGTATCTTTTAGCTTCACTTCGTGTGCTTGCTTCTTTCTGTTGTTATCTTTTCATGTGATTCATAATTTGGCTGACAGATGTTTGCACTGACCAAACCGTTTGTCGTTTTTTTGAGCTGTTTAGTTCGGTTTTGGAAACTTTCTCAATACATTTATGTCGGTTGGCTACCTGTCTAGCATTGTCATATTTCCTTCCTCCGGCCGCCTCTTGTTTTGTCATACTTTCGACGTCTGCAGACTGAATATTTCTGTCCACCCGTCTATTCCGTGTTTATGTCTCGTGTTCTTCCGCACTGCAACTTCAGCTTGTTGTCTCATATGGTGTACGCAAGGATTATAATAGCACTAACAGTTCCCACGCGTCATTTAGTCACGTGATTTTTCTTCACGGGGGAATGCTGAGTGCTTGCGTAAGGCCAGTCTACA
Source organism: Opisthorchis viverrini (assembly GCF_000715545.1). Classification (NCBI taxonomy): domain Eukaryota; kingdom Metazoa; phylum Platyhelminthes; class Trematoda; order Opisthorchiida; family Opisthorchiidae; genus Opisthorchis; species Opisthorchis viverrini. The sequence continues at coordinate 30,199 of NW_008751954.1, forward strand.
TCACACTGGGTCGTGATACACTCGAGATTGCTAACCCGCTGAAAGGCAAAACGCCACTGCACATCTTTTATCGTATCAGTTAACTTCAGTGTTAAAACGATGGGGTTCACCGATTGATTCAATACAGCTGGAGAACTTGGTATGGAATGATAGATCCCAACAGAAAACTATTCTCGAATCGCTTTTCCCGAAAAAAGTCAAGTTTGTCCAATAATTGGAGCCTGTCTCTATGGAGAAACTGAAATTTTTCGGTTCAAATTGGATATACTTTCTTTGTGGACTTGAATTAACTTGTAATCGTTTACTTTCACATTATCTTGTTAAATCGGGACTGTTCTGCGGATGCTGAATCATTGGCCTTGTATTCTAATTTGGGCTTTGTACAGCATCAATCCGCAGCTATTGTTAGCCTGTTAACCGAACAACTGTGTCTGTTTCATAAAGGAAACTACTCACAAGGCTGCTGAAAACTCAACAACAGGCAACCTTGTGAGTAGTTTCCTTTATGAAAATATACTGCGATATCTCGAATATCGTGCCAACTGAATCATGAGGTGGCCTGTGTGCAGCACATTCAGTTGTAGAATGTCATAGACGAGTCTGTCGTGTAAACCAAATTGATTTGCAAATGAGTGTATTTCTCGAGAACTCAGTGTCTTGTACGTCTTCTTAAGTTCCGATTGAGACAGAGAGTTATTTGAGTCTTGCCAGAAACAAGGTAATCTTAATTTGAAACGGTTAGAGACCGTGATAAGCGCTTACTAGTCAGTTAAACTTGCGATTTATTTGGGTGTCTTGAATGGTTTTGATTGTCTCGGTGATTTGCCTTCACAGCGGACCTGATAATTAATGGGACTTTCACTGGACTGATGTGATCGGTCCCTGAAAGTCGACTAACGTGGGTGCGATCATGTGAATGACACCACTCTCCGAATCTGGAATGCTGTAACCAGAAAAATGAGTGTCTCAATGGTCATTTGGTAGCCCGTCGGATGAAACCTATTCAAACAAGTTGCACAGTGCACTCGCGTTCCTGGATTTCCAAGGCGTATTTGACTCGGTTGACCGGTCTGTTCTGCTTCACACGCTTGCCCACCAAGAAATGCCCCGGAAGTTTGTATTCGCGGATTTCCAGACATGTGAGAGCATATGGCGAGCTCTCCAAAAGCTTCCGTACACAATTCGGTATCCGTCAGGAATGTCCACTTTCTCCATTGTTATTTGACTTCGTGATGGAAGAAATCATGAAACGAACGCTGAAAGGTCTCCAAAATTTCTAACAGCCTGTGACGAAAACCTTTGGCGATCTGGAATATGCAGACGACAT
>NW_008751954.1:31589-33212 GCF_000715545.1 Opisthorchis viverrini
TGGTATGCACTTTGCACCCACAAAGTGTAAGGTCATGCTTGTGGACGTGCAGTCACTGAACACGCCACTTACAATCCAGGGAGAGGCAATGGAAGTTGTATCTTGGAAATTGTATTAGTTCTGATTGTAGCGTGACAGATGAGGTCAGTGCATGAATCAGCAAGGCTCGGGTCGCGTTTTCTAATTCGAGACACCTATGGCGTCAAAGTGGTGTATCCCTGAATCTCAAGGGACATGTGTATCAAGCTACAGTACGGGCTGTTTTGTTGTATGGCTGTGAGATTTGGCCTGTTCGAGGAGCGGAGCTAAGACGTCTTCAGGTGTTTGACAATCGCTGGGTCAGGATCATAGCTCGTGTGGGTTGGTGTCGGCGTATCCGTAACGAGGCAAGTACGAGGCGAGTTTTCGGTTGTGCAACGGGTACATCCATTGAACAATGTGTCCAGCACCAGAAGCTGCGTTGGCTGGGGCATGTGCTGCGTATGTCTAACCATTGGTTGCCGAAGAGAGCGCTGTTTTCCATGACCAACTCAGAGTGGCGGAAGCAGACAGATGACTAGCCCTTAACCTGACAAAGTGGTATGAAGGAGATCACGAAACGCTTGGGTGCTGTCGGTGCTACTCGCCTTCCAGGATGGGGACCGCGTGATCCTCACTGTGCCTGGTTGGTGACACTACAAGATATGGCTGCCAACCGATATCAGTGGCGTTCTTGTTGTCAGTTTTTATCCAGATTTCCTGAACGGGTGTTTGGAGGTGTAGGCACCTCGGAATGATTGTGTTAAGCTAGCACTTAGTCCCTCCCCCATCCACCTTTATTCTTTTGTTTACAATAAGGCTTTCAAATAAGTCATGGTTGTACGGCAGCGAAGCATCGGTGTTGAACACTGATGTCATGCTGTCGATACTGATGATTGTGACAGTGCACTCTTCCAGAATTGGATCAGTCCGTTACCATCCCTTAGTGAAGCAACCATTAGTATCGATCTGCTTTGTAAAGGAAAACGGTAGATGCCTGCTTTTCTCGCCTTCAGTGGATTGAATGTGGAGTTCATCCACGTCTTTTTTAAAGAAATTCATCTTCACCTCTCTACTTCATTCAGCTGGGTATGTAACGTGAGCCCTATGATTAGTAAAGCCTTAGTGAGGCTGACGTTAGGGACAGTTTGAAAGGCCTGCCTTGTGACTAACATATCTCTTGACTATTCTCAGGCTTTTTTTATCAGGCGGTCGTTACCCTACTTGGTTTGCTCCACTAGGATATGCTAGTGGTAGGAGAGGCGTCTTTCGCTGTGAAGTTGTTTTGTAGCGAACACGAACATCTCATCTGCACAGAGTTTTTGAAAAGTGAACATTCTCAAGCGTCTTTTTCAACTTTCCTGGGCGTTCATTGTATACTAAACAATAATAAACAAACACCCCAAAGTTTTTCCATAATTTCCGTAGTAACCTTTACCTTCCATCGGATTTGGGGCCGGAGCTTGGGCATCTGGCTACTTGCATGCTTCAACAGTAGTTGGTAGTGTGAGGAGATTTGGGATTTTTATGGAGATTTCGTCCTGTAAGTGAAGCCAATCTATGCTGAAAAGCCGAGAAGCTTCTCGGCTTTTCAGCATAGATTGG
>NW_008751954.1:33920-60192 GCF_000715545.1 Opisthorchis viverrini
GACCGCGTGATCCTCACTGTGCCTGGTTGGAGACACTACAAGATATGGCTGCCAACCGATGTCAGTGGCGTTCTTGTTGTCAGTTTCTATCCAGATTTCCTGAACGGGTGTTTGGAGGTGTAGGCACCTCGGAATGATTGTGTTAAGCTAGCACTTAGTCCCTCCCCCATCCACCTTTATTCTTTTGTTTACAATAAGGCTTTCATATAAGTCATGGTTGTACGGCAGCGAAGCATCGGTGTTGAACACTGATGTCATGCTGTCGATACTGATGATTGTGACAGTGCACTCTTCCAGAATTGGATCAGTCCGTTACCATCCCTTAGTGAAGCAACCATTAGTATCGATCTGCTTTGTAAAGGAAAACGGTAGATGCCTGCTTTTCTCGCCTTCAGTGGATTGAATGTGGAGTTCATCCACGTCTTTTTTAAAGAAATTCATCTTCACCTCTCTACTTCATTCAGCTGGGTATGTAACGTGAGCCCTATGATTAGTAAAGCCTTAGTGAGGCTGACGCTTTAGGGACAGTTTGAAAGGCCTACCTTGTGACTCACATATCTCTTGACTATTCTCAGGCTTTTTTCATCAGGCGGTCGTTACCCTACTTGGTTTGCTCCACTAGGATATGCTAGTGGTAGGAGAGGCGTCTTTCGCTGTGAAGTTGTTTTGTAGCGAACACGAACATCTCATCTGCACAGAGTTTTTGAAAAGTGAACATTCTCAAGCGTCTTTTTCAACTTTCCTGGGCGTTCATTGTATACTAAACAATAATAAACAAACACCCCAAAGTTTTTCCATAATTTCCGTAGTAACCTTTACCTTCCATCGGATTTGGGGCCGGAGCTTGGGCATCTGGCTACTTGCATGCTTCAACAGTAGTTGGTAGTGTGAGGAGATTTGGGATTTTTATGGAGATTTCGTCCTGTAAGTGAAGCCAATCTATGCTGAAAAGCCGAGAAGCTTCTCGGCTTTTCAGCATAGATTGGCTTCACTTACAGGACGAGATTTCAACAGTAGTATACGCCGTTACACTAGTAGTTACTGTAAAAGCAGAAAAACAAATTTTCAGAAACCTTGTAGTCAATTAAACCCAAATGGTGTCTCTGAATGGCTTCATGAATTTCTGTTCAAATGCTCCAACACTCACGCAATAATAGACAGTGTACACTGTTGTTGCCACGGTCTAGTCTCTAGAGTCAGGTTCCCGTGACCTTCCTCTCGTGCGCCTGGCGGCTAATCAACGTCCGTGGCGTTCGTGCTGAGTTTTTGTGCACATCGTCTGACTGATCGTTTGGATGCTCATATACCTCAAAATGATCACAGTAGTCGAGGACCACGCCTCTTTCCTGTTCATTTTCATTGTTGAGTTTAGTCACGCGTTTGCTGCTTGAGCAGACCTGTTAGTATTAAAAAGCTTTTCAGTGACGGTACTCAGATGATCTTCGTCATCTTATCATCGTGCCATTTTTCCGTACTTTTCTGTCATTTCCGGCACTTTCACGATATAGTTCAATATCGATTCACTTGAAACTAGTGTCTCACTCCGCCCTCCAAGGTGAAAGCCACAGCAAACTGTACTTGCAGAATTGATTACACATGCTCGTCGAGTTATGACCACAATGCATATAGAATCCGCCATTTTTTACGTTCACGAAGATGAGCCAGCCGCTTGTGCTTCATTGTTTCGTGGATGGCCCATGTTGCTGGTTGTACGAACGCACGTTTAAGATCAACCATCCTGTGACAACGCCAAACAAAATGAATTTTTCCATCGAACGCTCGAGGAAGGTTTATTCGGCTTCTGCTAGACTGCAATACTACGGAAACAGTAAAGCTGCGCACTACTAGTGAAGTATTATTCCTGCNTCCTGTTTGGATTACGATGACAAACTAATTTGGTGGGTTCATTTCACGCGCAGTATCGACAAATCACACAAAGGTTCCATATTTTCAAAACTGTCAGGGTACACCAAAGACTGCGCAGGTTGTAGTAAGCGAGTACTCGTGCAAGACCACTTTAGAGATAAAATCCTAGGACAGATCTCGTTTTAATCTAATTAACGCACTCAGGGCCCGTTGTCTAAATTCAACTGTGGAGCTAACCAGGACTTCTATATATCCGTATCGCATCACGATGGATTATTCACTCGTACTCTGATAGTGAACGATACATGCGGCTTTATTTTGATGTATGGAGTTATTTGTCAACGGAAAACTACAATCAAATGTACACGTCTAGCGTTGTAGAGTTGAATTCCCTGAAGAGGTTTAGCGAAGCGCAGGACTATATACACAATCAAAGATCCCTAAAAATGTACGGTCCATATCTCAGCGCGCATACTAGTTGTTCACGACCCATACGCATTTTTGGCGAACAACCTGCCTTGATTTTCACTTAGCTTCGTCTGGTCAGCCCAACCGTGCAGGTGATTACTCATTGCTGCAGTTTCGTGCTACTGGAGTTTTGCGAGTAGTATAAACACTGTGCGCCTTTCGTCAAACCACCACGGTCGGTCTCGAGTGCCTTGTTCCACAAGCTAGCAGGAAATGGTTCACCGAGCGGAGCTTACGGTCAGCTGACACTCAGAACCTGTGTCGCAGCGAGACGGATAAATGAGTCCGTTCATCTCCGCGATAATCAATATCGACTACAATACTAGCAATAAATACTGGTGTTTAATTGCCATGCAGCCGCAACGAAAGACGCGGGTGGAAGAGCATTGGCGGGGATTTTTTAGAATTGGCCATTCGTTCCTATGGGGAAGGATCAAGAACAAGATACGTACGAACGTATTTTTACATGACATCGAAGTAAGGCACCATCAGTGGGTACCAACCCCGTCTGTAAATGTCACTCAACCTTACAGCACCAAACAAACCCTGACTAGGGGTGCTCTTCTATGGGACCGGTTACCTGCCGTATTCTGTAGAGTTTCTAACCAAGTACAAGGCGAGCCACATGGATCCCATCCAGAAACATGAGTCCTTTTGGATAAACAAAAATACCTTTTGGATAAATCAACACAACAGTGTGCAATGATCTCCAATACGGCCTCTCCAGATGAGAGACCACTTTTCAATAGACGAAAAATCTCCCTCCTCCCCAAGCCTGACCACTTTAGCAACCAGTTAAGTACTTTATGAAAGAATGTAACTGACTATCCAAACTCTAGGTTGGCCCCGGTGAATTGATCAGGGTTCGCACTAACGCACATCTCCCCATAGTGCCCGTAACTTTTAGTTCCTTTATCAAAGGACACGGTTTTTGACGTACTTTGATGTTTCAGCGATGCGAACTAAGAGTGCTTTGCCAACCAAAAAAGACCAGCTGTGGAGTGTTTATTGGATTGTCAGCGCATGATGGTTGAGCTTAGCAGGACAAAGTCATAAGTTGGATTCACCAGCACTTCTAAAATACTTTTAGCCGCCAAACATCCTATTGCTCATCCGAACGGAAGGTCTGATTAATACCAAGGTGCGGTTGTGCCCTTCCTACGAAAGTCCAGAACTTTCGTTTTATCTACAGGCGCTTGATTTATTTCCATGTTAGACTCTTAATGGAGACTACCGTCGCTGGAGCTCCTAACAGCAGTTCGGACCCCACCCGAATCACCTCGTCTGTCGGTTATTTTAGATTTTGCATCGCATAAAATTTGGTTTCCCTAATCTGCACCGGGAATAGAACTATTCCAAGATCAATCACCTTTATTTCTTATGACATACTGTGTTGTTTGGCACTGTTTCATACCACAATTTGCCACTATTTCGGCCATGGCAACCACGCCGTAGTCGTTTGCCTCTAATTCCTGTCACCTGGATCATCACGTAAACTCATATCAGATTCTCCGCGGTGCATCACCTTTACTCCCCGTGGCTGACTGAATCAGTGTCTTGATGCAGTCTCGTGCTCTGCTCTGTCTAGGCCATGATTTTCATCTCGCTGACAGGTCGCGTGAGCCAAAAGCGCATCATTGACTGTTGGTTTGCGGCGCACAGCTGGTTATAGTTTATCAGTGGCCAACGTCGTTCCTGGAAGCACTGTCGGTTTAAAGTGATGTCACTGAAATCAGCACTCTTCACAGGAGTTGATAACCAGCCAGTAAATGCCAGTTTTTTTTCCTGCGGAGCAGTGTTTGCTTCGCGCTTCTACGGTAAGCAGTGTGCGGTTTGGAAGTATCGTTCGCTTCCAGGAGAGCTCTATTCTTGGGGGTTCACGCTTAGCTAAGGCCAATGTAGTACAGTCTGAGGTTTTCTCGTTTGTTTTATTCAACCGGCAAGCAAACACCTGGAACACTTATCTGTCATCGTAACCATCATTGAGTTTGGTGAAGTCGTAAGTCGACCTAGTCGGTTTCATTTACTTGTGGTTATCATTAGGCTGAATTCGAAGTTCTGCTACCTAACCTGTCATGCTAGAGGTGTATGCAGTGTTTTATCAGTGGCTTGTAATCGCTGGTAAGTACTACCTGATGAGCCCCAAAAAGGGCGAAACCGGTCGTGGACTGTCGACGAATTTTCAGCAACCTTATGACTAGTGCATTACAAATGTACATGTATCGTGATTTCTCAAATATCGTAACGACTGAAACATGGGGCGGCCTGGTGCAGCACATTCAGTTGCCTGGAAACATCACAAACGAGAGATTCAGCTGGGTTCCAGACGAGTCTCTCGAAAGACCAAATTAGCTTGCAAATGAGTGTATTTCGCTGAATATCTTCTTGTTTGAAAATCATTGGGCACAACATTCAGCATGTCTGGCACATGTCCCTCCACCATAACCAGCCGCTTGTATTTGCTGCCGAATAGTTACGTGAGTTTTGTGAAAAGTTTGGAGTCAAAACTCCGTGTAGTGAAGTAAGATGTGATAATCCGTAGGTCAGTTACGTGAGTTGTTTGTGAACTCGTCGATTACACATTCTTCATGTTGACTTCCCGATAGCAGTCTAAAGATGTCTAAGATGATCCAGAGAGTATCTCACTTTTGTAACGCTTTCTGAAGTTGCTAGTGGGACATTTTCATATTCCTGCCAAGCCTCCGTACGGTTTTTGTCAATATTTTCCTTAAAAACCTGGTATAATTTATAACACGAAATATACAGACGAGAATTCTCCAAGTTGCACCAGGAAGAAAGCACTAGGCTTGACGATGTTCATTTTCAATCATCCACTAGGGATAGCAGTGAGCGAGACTCGGATTTTGGGCCGTGGATTACGCAACATGGGTAACTCACTTTGGACTACAATCCATATGAATGTATGTTACGAAATATGAACAGAACTTTGTGCCTCTATCTTCCCGCAATCACGTTTCGGAAGTTTTTTACACTCTACGTTATCGGCCTGACTTGCGTCTCCGAACGTCTTTTCTTACGTTGCATCCCGACTCGCACTGAAAATAAACTGGCTTCTCTTTCGTTGAGTTTCGTTTTACAGTTTCGTGAATAGCAATGTTGTTATTCGAGGATGGTACACACCGTTTATCTTAACCGCCACAGTGTTGGTTTCTAATCGCTGTCATTATCATCCTTTGGTCTGATTGTGCGTGTGTAAGCGGGTGTCAGGCCTATCCTGTCCACTGACTCGCCTGTCTCCATGTCCATCGGTCTGTGACGTGACCTTGGACGCATGATCACGCCACTGAGGTGGTATCGACCACCTTTCCACACCAGTCGTCAAACCTTTGTGTCAATACCCAACTGGCTGATCTATGTGTTTTGAACAAAGCTTATGATGTTCGCTCGTCGGTCTTCTGTGTATGTTTGTGCATGTACGTGCACCACGTCACGAATTTTGTGTGAATGCCTCGGGTTTCAGTCATGAATACGAGATTCCATGACCAGATTTGGTACACTGATAACAAAACTTATGTGGAGGCAAACCGGAACACCTCAACAAAAACTCAACAAATTAGTGGGTAGAAAGCCTCGTGGTAAACGGTCGTGACAAAATCGAGTAAACGTTCAGCGCTTTGGTGTGATCCGTGGTAAGTTGCGCGTAGGTTTGGTCAATCATCCCTTGGGAGCCACTTTTGACTGATTTTAGGTAAGAACTTTACTCCGACCCCCCTTGAGGATGGATACAGCGCTTTCTTCCGTGGTAGAGTTCCATATTGCTACGAAGTTTTTGTGTGCGGCTCCGTATTCTTCGTGCCAACGCCATACTAACGCGCTTTCATTCTAGACATAATATGAACGAAATACAATTAGTGGTTACGTTATATTCTTGGGTTACATAAGGGACTGTTGGGCACCTGTTTTATTACTTAATTGAAGGCAGTGTCAGCGGCAGTATGGACCGTTCCAGGCTAATGATGGCGGTTGTATCTTGCCTCTCCTCCAGAATAACCAACTCACCCCATCCAGGGCTTGTCGCATGACGTTTGACCCACACCTGCATCGATTTTGGTCAAATGATGCCCGTAGAAACCCCAGGTATCCAGGTCGCAAGCAGTAAGCCTGTTTTCACCGCTGAAGAGCACATTATCCACTACCTCCCTTTCATAAGTGTCGCTGTGCCTGTCGGTTCGCAATTTCCACCACATCGTTTCGCGGCGAGCCTTTAGGAGTCGAAATTCTCCCGATGGTGATCGTCGCATTCAAGCGACAGAGTGCATCGTTCATTCATTCGAATGTACCCACTCCCGTACCCATCCACAGAACGTTACGGTGCCTGCTGAAGGTTACTTGGGTTCGTGCTCAATAATTTTTGGATTCAGGAGTTCGGATCATTTACCGTACCCCGTTTGCTGATTTTATTCGTTGACAGAGCCATTCCTGTAGGGGAAAAAATTGCAGACTCTAGGGGAATTCCGGCGTCTGACAAGAAACTCGTAAGAAACCATTGCTGTGGAACAGAGGGTGTCTGTCTTTGGGGCATCGGTGCACTGGCGTTGCAGGATGAATATACCCAAGTTCTTAGTCCTCCTCCTCTGCCTAAATATTCGATTATTCGTTATTGGTGGTTGTGATCCAGCTTCTCTTAGGAGTTCTTGCCCTCTGTGATGTCGAAGGATACCAAGATGTTGAACTGTGGGCGAGATGGCCCAAGTGATTGGAGCGCCAATTTACTGACCGGAAGGTCCGTGGTTCGAACCCGACCTCTGCCTCTCGACTTCCCCTGTCTAGGCTTGGGCAACCTGGCAGTATCCCAGCCCTCATGCAACCTTCGGGTGGCATGGCAGTTAGGCACCGAAAGGGTGCTACAGCTGAATGAAGATGTTGAATTATCATGTCGTCAGCAAAATGTCCGTAGTGCCCGTAGTATTGTACATCTTTTGTCCTCTATATGTACTCTTTTTAATTGTGGCTTTCGCTTTCACTGTTTTCCTGATTCTCCATAAATGGGATGGATTCAGGATGGACCTATACGCGTTTATAATTGCTGTTTGTCGGTAGCTATATTGCGGAAGGTGAAAACTTGCGAACGGAGGCATGTATAGAATGAAGGGAAGCAGAGAAATGGGGCCTCGGTGCATTTCCCCTTTGGGATTTGTGACACTTACTGTGGGTGTGGTATTAGCCCGCAAAAAACTATCACACCTATCACAACTGAACTTAACACAGTTTTGTAGCTTTTCACACTCTCTTAGATCGACTCTCATCACGTTAGGCCTCCCAACAGGGCAACCAACTTAAGCGTAGCAAGTTCGTAAACGATCTCCGATAGCTTAAGAGTAAGGTTCCGTGCGTCTCTCCGAGTCAGATTCAGCATATTTACTCTTCTCTTTATAGCGGAAACGGATTTTTGGTGCTCGCATCGAACTAAAATTCATTCGAGTGAACTTTTTCACACGCTTTTTTGACATTCGGTTTAATACGCTTATTTTCGCTGAGTATTTCTGAGTAGCATTCACTGCATATTATTTAAAAGCGAGATGAACACTTTGTCCTCGATTGGTTCGTGTTCTGAAGATTCTGCTCTTAACCGAGGAAGATTGATTTGCGCGTGATAAACGAGAGAGGGTTCCAGCTGAGTTTCGTGTCAAAACCAATTTGGTATGCAGATGAGTGTACACGTTGATTTCCGACAGATGCACTTATTTGCATATTAATTTGGTTTTCACGGGGGACTCAACTGAATTTCTTGCTTACACTTGTTTGAAATAATGAACACAGACTGGCGATCGATACGTACTTCAAACCAGAGATATTTTTTGAAGACGAAATCCAACGTCATTGGAACGTCACCGGAAGTTTACGTAGAATTCACGAGCCCAGTATAGGTATAACCGTTTTCAATAATTGATTTTTTTTTCAAACTTAAAGTGCTTTTCTCGGACAATAAGGATTCCAGATACGGCATTGTTGTATAATCACACTGATTTCATAAGAATGGATATAATGATTAGCAAGACCAGGAAGGCATCTGGAATAAGTCTGCTTTGGATAATAGGACCCCCGGTATTTACATCACATAAGTCAATCGTTTCAAGGAATGCATTGTTTATGATCTGAAGCAGATCTGGTAAGAAGTCACTCCCTTTCCAAATCGAAAGTTCTCTATAAGTCGGTGGGCAAAATGCATTTTGTTGTTGTTCGCTTGTTCCTGAACTTGTGGGCGTTGGACAAGGAGTGAAGAACTCTCTGGAAGCTCTCCCTGAAGTAGTGGTCATTGTTTCCACATTTATTTTTTATTGATGATGGAATGGACGTAACTTGAAATGTCTTTAGATTCCTGGTGTTACGGTGACTAGAACCATTTCAATCAGAACTACACATAAAAGCTCGTCCTCTTTGTTGAAGGATAAGAGAGTATATTTCGAACGAGTTCTGAAACCTGTCCCAAGTTTTATGTCTTTCAAGTGAAATCTCAAGTAACGCTTGTGCCAGACAACACTGCAGGCTGAAAAACACAGTCGGAGTGGTTTCCTAGGCCCCTACATAAGTTTACAATTATAGATCCGCATGGTTCTTGTGAGTAGTTTTTTTTACCTAGATTACCTGTTGAACAGCATCCAACAATTGTATGTGAGTCGCAAATATTTCCACACAGTTCTGTGTATCTTGTCTCAATGAATACCGGGAAAGTTGGGCTCGCAGGCTTGCTTGTGCTGTGTCGAAATAAATTACGTTTCCTACTTTATTTGATTCTCCACTTCACAGTCTAGCGTTTTCCTTGTGTCGGATGCCTGTATAGTGTGGTGAGATCGTTGTGTTCTACGCTGCTTTTTCCTGTCAACAATGATACGGACATAGAATGTGTGCGCCCTAGGTAGCTACTAATTCCTCATCCTCATCATCAGTTGTAAAAAGCCACGTACTTGCCGGATAATGGTTTCGTTCGCCGATGATTTAGGACGGTGGGGTAGATGACTACGTGTTGGAGGCGATAGCTGGTCTAATCGATGCGTAAAGACCGGGGTGTCCACTTGTTATGCATTTCGTCCCAGCTTGGAGCTCACTTTCGCTGCTGACTATTTTCGATCATGATATCTCCTCTGCGTTTTATGGGATGAGTGATGAACATTATAGGTTGGATTAAAGAACGGCACAGCGCATGTGGTGAGAGCTCTTAACCTGCCCACTCTCGGCTCACCCCTCCTCCGGGCTCCTCTGAAGTTGGATCAACCTTGCTTCGTATATCAGCAGTCAGTCAGTCAGAAAACGTTTCGGAGCGATCGAGAGGTGATCACTTGAGAAGACTTTGGGGATGTACGAACTGTTTTCCAAACTTTTTCCCAGGCAAATGTTTTGGCATGTTGTGGCGCGAACTAATCCAACTAAGATTCAGTATCGAAAGCAACTAGAATGACATTAAAGTCGCGGTATTTGCACACAGCTGCGATGTGTGAACCAGAGTTGCCCGATCCTTAGGTGGGATTGATGATCAGGTGAACTCTGCGCATTCCTAGTCGATTAGTAAAACTCGTGCAGAGAACACTTCTGGTGTGAGTGATCGATTCTCAACAGGAATAATTTTCATGGATCCCATTCCTGGAGTGATCATATTTTTGAAGACCAATTTTGCATCTTGAACTCATCCAGACTGTGGAAATCAGATGGAACAAAGCTATGGTAGGTATCCTTCATGTTCACGTTTGACTGCATTCGGATGCCCCCACTGAGTGGCAGTGTTCGGGGTGCGCAGTGTAGACGCTATTGCTACCGCGGCGTCTGTCTGTCTGTCGCACTTACACCCTTATGAGGCCGACTTTGATTGGCTATCGGTCAAACCCGTCTGTGATTGGCTGGCTTGGTGTCAATAAAGGTAGGATAGTGTGGCTGACGTCTGCCGTGGATTCGTTCCTCAATCCCTTATCGGTTGTTCAGACGCATTGTTTACTAAGTTCCTGGGTAGTCAAATGGATCACAGACTGACCATGCGTTTTTCCGTACCCTCTGTGTTTCAGCCGTCCGTGCCACGTATAACGGTAAGTTATCGAAAGTTTGATCAGTCACAATAGAGGTTAAGAGATATTGTCTTACTTTTAGTGGTCACTAGCAGAATTGTATGCCGTTCTTCCCTATTTCCTGTAGAAATCAACGCTTAACTCGTTGAAATCCGACAACATCCTGAAAATTCTACGCTTAAGCAGTTTATCAATCCTATTTATTGAGCCCTTCACACTCGATTGAGATTACTCATTGAACTTTGTTCTCTATGACACATAGACGAGCACATTGTTTTTTTTAACGTCTGTGCCTTCGCAAACGTGAACGCACTTTTAGAGGTCATCAGGTCATTCCGAGCTGTTCAGAAATGCCTTTTTCTCCTCAATTTTTGCTCACTTTTCGTCCCGTACACCTGATTTTTCAAAGTTATCAAGACTGAATTATTGGAATTGATTAATGCGTTAGCTTCCGTTGTCAAGATGCGATCAACTCTATTCAAAAACGTACTAAAAGCTCCACAGAGTAGGCTACCTTGCAATCGAATTCCAGAACACCGGTATCACCTTGTAATCCATTGTGAGGATTTTCCTCAGGTAACAACGCGCCCAATAACAATCAACCGAATTCTGTAGGAATAGCTCAAACATACTACTCCGAAATAACGCAATAATGCTTACACTGCATTGCGACATGTTCAAATGTTGCCGCTCAAGGAACTCACTAGATCGGGGCGAGTTGAACCAAGTGGTTAGAGCGCGAATTTACTCACCGGAAGGCCCGTGGTTCGAACCCGACCTCTGCCTTTCGACTTCCCCTGTCTAAGCTTGGGCGAGCTGGCAATATCCCAGCTATCATGCCTCTTTCGTGTGGCCCGGCAGCTAGGCACCGAAAGGATGCTACAGCTGAAACATCGCCTAACTTTCCCTGCGTCGTGTTTACACAATCCGATAATGTAATCGATTGTGCCTCTCTCTTTTCCACCGTGTGCGCGCTCAACTGCTGTTCGCACATCGCCCGGAGTATTGCTCAGTGTAGCTCGCAGATGTGGTGACACTCAAGTTGCTTCGTTGAACTCACCAGCCCTAGCCCTAAAGAGCCTAGAAACTTGCTAACTAAAGGGATTTCCAAACCGTTTAGTTGGTTCAGCCAGCATTGTAACGTAAGCTGACGGCGAGATCTACTTAGGGTCACTGAAAGCTTCGGAAGTTATCGATTTTGTCTATAGCTACCAATCCAATGGTTAGTTTATCCTTTGTGATTTCGAGTACTTTACTCCGGATTAAAGCCACCCACGGTGATTGAAACCTGGATTTACAATGAACTGCAGTTAGCATTGTGTTTCTTCGCCAGGCTCAGTGGTTAGAGCGCGAATTTACTGACTGGAAGGTTTGTGTTTCGAACCCGACCTCTGCTTCTTGACTCTCTGTCTAGGCTTGGACAACTTGGCAGTATCCCAGTCTTCGTGCTTCTGGTGGAATGGCAGTTAGGCAACAAAAGGGTATAAGGTGAACGAAGCCTAGGCGGAATCTATGGAGATACCGCGGTTGATTTCGAACCACGAGCCTCCCGGTCAATAATTGCGCACCTTTACTACTAAACTTTCTTGGGGTCATTGATAGAGTATACCTTAGCCGACCAGAATCGTTTTATTTGTTCCGTTTGATCGAACTAGGAATGCACCATCAATAATTTTGAGGTTGATTTTTCAAATTTACAGAAGGAATAGGAAATAGGTGTGTGGGGGGACACCGGGAATACAGACCCCGTTCCTATGGGACCGAAAGCTTGTCAGGCCGTGGATGAATTAATAATTGTGAGGATATGAAGAATTTCACTACGGAAATATTGATCTGTCCTCCTTACCCACAAAATCTTCGGTACAGTCCCCTAAGATGCTGGTAGGTACACAACAGGCGCAGAACAGTATGCATGAAACAACCGCGTTTGGCGCTGTCATTAGCCACGGAGCACACACCACCGTGTAAACAGTACCGGCCATGACCGGTCAAAATTGTGTGCAGGAACGTGGAATATACGCGCATATACCAAATGTGCATCACAGTAGATGTCGCGCTAGTCAAAGAGTATTGTCATTCCAATGATGGTATGAATGCAGTGCGCCAGAATCTGCAAAACGAGTGCCAAAATGGTACCAATACCCTCAAGACGTGTTTTTCTAATCAACTACAGGCAGGTGTGGTACTAGCATAAACTTCGGATACCCATGACACTAAGGGCCGTCAGATAAAGCGCAACCACCTACGAGGTTGCTGAAAACTGTTCGACATCCCACGACCGGTTTTGCCCTTCTTGGAGCTCACAAGGTTAGGCGTGGTTCCCTGAGTTTCCGTCACCCTCTTGATGTTCTATTTGAACCCCAATTGGACAGATTTTGACAAGTACACTGGTTTGTATATCAGCTGGGATTTCGCGGGGCACTCAACTCGATCTCTCGTTCATGGTATTCTTCAACTGAACGTGCTGGACGAAGATTGCCTCATATTTCATTCGGTACGAGATATCGCAGTATCTTTTTTCACAAAGTAAACTATCTGATGAGCCCTAAGGAGGGCGAACCTGGTCGTGGGCTGTCGAAGAGTTTTCAACAACCGTATGAGTAGTTTCCTTCATGAAAAAGCATATTAGGAAATGTCGAATGTCGTACCAACTGAAACACAAGACGGCCTTTGTGCAGCACATTCATTTGAGAAGCACCATAAACGAGGAATTCAGTTGAGGCTGCCGTGAAAACCGCTCAGTATGTAAATGAATGTATTTGTTGAACATCACTCGTTGTTGGGCCTATCGTGCGGCAGCCTTGTCATCGTCCACACTCATGCGTAATCAAAATAGGAGTCTATACACAAAGTCAATCAATGATGGGTCTTTTCCTCATTTATTCGACTGTCTTGCAAAATATCCAATGCCGGTTGGTATCAGATTACTGCGGGGAATCATAGAAAACCCTTAGAGAATACTTTCCTGGAATGTTTAGAGTGTAAGGTTGATTGATTATCTGAATATCCACCACGTATCTGATGGGATTACGTTAACGACACGGTTTTGGTCATTCGATGGGGACCTCGTGGTGACTTGTTTACATTCTTCAACAGTGTTAGGCTAAGTGCTTAATCGTTCAGATGTATAACACCTTCTCAGTGCTTAGTATTTATGCCACCCGAAGAAAGCAGAAGAGCCTGGTCAAGCTGAATTGGTAGTCCGCGTTTTCCACATTCAGTGAGCGGCAGCTGCCGTGTTGCGAGTGCGTAGCATAACTTGTCAACTTGCGAACAATAAAAGTCCCAACCAAGCTGAAACAAAACATTTTCCCCTCTTGGTTATCAGCTGAGCGCCTATATTCACATTCTGAACCTCATGTGTGATTTATCCCCTTTCTTTTCTCCTCAAAGTGGACCGTCTCACACAGAACACGGGAGAGTGTGCAATCTGTTTGGAGGATTTGGCTGAGGGTGACTTGATCGCGCGGCTACAATGTCTGTGCGTGTACCACAAAAAGTACGTCCGTCCTCCCGCACTCCTGTGGTCCCAAATCGGTGATGCTCTAAACTGTAAGCATTTCAATCAGGTGAAAAATACTTGGAACCGATTCAGCAGTCATCATTTTCCAAAAAGTTTGGTGGCAATCGCTAGATTTATTGCTGGGCAATTTTTCGCTTTTGACACAAGAGCTTCGTCTGACCAAGGGACTAGGTTCCGAGTTTGGTCGAGATTTAAGGTGGAAGGAGAACCAATCAGCTAAGTCAAGCTAAATCTCTGTTGGGTATCGGCCAAGGGATTTTGGTGTGTTAGGGTGATTGAACAAGTGGTGGGTCGATGGAATGTGTTTGGGTCCAGCCTAGGGTCAAGTTCTGGTTCGGTTCATTCGATAGTCCCTCTGGAACCTCATTTGAGCCTTTTGTCCGTCTTTGTGGATGAGCTAGTGCTAAGATGGTTGTGTGTAAGAGGGATACTGTGACCTTTGGTCGTGTTGGTTCTCCTTCCGCCTTAAATCTCGACCAAACTCGGAACCTGGTCAATTGGCCAGACGAAGCTTTTGTGTCAAAAGTGAGACGTTGTCCAGCAATAAATCTACCGATTGTCACCAAACTTTTTCGAAAACGAATATAAGCATCCCAGTTTTAAAACGCGCTTACCTAATGGATTTAGTTCTGTTGGCCTACTATTCAAATATTTTGTTTCAATTACTGATTGGATGCAAAAACTTCCACTGTTCCTCGCATTATTTTTTTCAATGTTTTCTTGGCATCAGTCAAATTCCCAATGTCTAGTCCGTCGACTGAGTTAATCCTGATAAAGTGATGGAAACTGCTACAAGCTAACTAGAAATCGGTCATCCGTATCACTAGAGTTACGCATACATTCAGTGGGTTAAATGCCTTTGAAAAATATACGATTCTGACTACAGTATTTCGCACACCTCTCAGATAGCCTAAGTATCGGAAGGCTCAGTTGGGGGTTTTGAACGCAGTCAAACCGTAAATGGTCCGTTCCGACTAGAAAACATGTCCACTTTTGAGTGATGTCCATATGCAGTGGGAAATAGTCTGTTGCCAAGACTTTCATGCCTTCAAATGACTGCGAGTAGAATGTACTAGTTGAAGCATCTATCCAACCGATCAGATTGAATTTCATGGATCCTTTCAGGATTTCTGTCTAAGGTTATTATCGTGGACCAATGTTTAACGCCTGGACCATTGGCTGTACGCCGTAGCTGTTATGGGGCAAGATGGTTCAGTGCTGAGGGCGCGAATTTACTGACCGTGGTTCGAACCCGACCTCTGCCTCTCGACTTATTCTTTATATGCTTGGGCAACCTGTCAGTATCCCAGCCCCCCTACTTCCTTCGGTCGACATGACAGCTTGGCACGGAAGGTTGCCACAGCTGAGCGATTCCATTTTTGAATAGACATTATAAACAATAATAAAAAATTTAAGAATAGCCGGAGATCAGCTGATCGAATAGCTTCTACTGTTGCTAGACGAGACGGCCCAAGTGGTTAGAGTGCGAATTTACTGACTGGAAGGTTCGTGGTTCGAACCCGACCTCTGCCTTTCGACTTCCTCTGTCTAGGCTTGGGCGACCTGGCAGTATCCCAGCTATCGTGCAACCTTCTGGTGACATGGCAACTAGGCACCGAAAGGGTGCTACAGCTGGGCCACAAGCTGTGATATGATGGGGGGTTTTGTGGCCAGTTGCAATAACTGGTTTAAATGCATCTGAAATCAGTCGTCTTTCGCCATGTGTGATCGAATTCGTTATGGATTTTGGTTTGTTGTTGTTGTCCAACAGCCAGTGCGATATCCTCGCCACAAAAGCTCATTGATATAAACGAGTCTTCCTTCGAGACCTTTTTGCATCAAAGAACGGAACTTTTATCTATGTGTACCAGTCCAATTTCATCCACTGCATTGCTGCGGTTACGAACGTATATGTCCATATCATACCGTATCGCGCTACACAAGAATACCTCTAAAGTTACGAAATCAGCGGCAGGTCGGAATCTGAAATCCTAACCCAATCTTCGTCTTTTCACGCATACGTTATTACTAAGTTTCTCGAATCAGCGGACAATCGTATCGTGTCTCACCATAATTATCCCGTCACCCACTACGGGTAAGTATCTACTAGTGACCAACACTCACCAATCCGTCAATGTTGGCTTACAAAACAAACAGGATGTGTGTTTTTGCAATTCATCCCTCTGGCATAATCTGATTGCCGACCGGGGGCCACACAGACCAGTGGATTGTGATGTAGGAGGTTTTCATGCCCAACTCACAAACAAAGCCCTAGCCTAATAGTGTAAACGCCCGATCGTAAGATGTTGCCTATATGCTTGTTGACTTTCTCATTCGGAAACGCCCGGTATCTTCTTTCAAAGTGAATCACATTGGTATCAGTGTAAACTCACAGCTGTTATATCGTTTGGTTAACAGATGCATTGATTCCTGGTTCAAACGAAGACCGGTCTGTCCTGTGCATCCTGGGGACGACTGACTTTGAATGTGCGGGGGGGGGGCGTGTACGTACGGTTGGAAGGAAACCCGACCAAACAACAACAACAACATCCAAATGAGACTAACAACAAACGATCTTTCATTCAGGCGAGGTACCAGTCTGTTGTTTGTCCGGCGTTGCATTCCATGATGATCGCCACGACACACGCTCCCACCAACATAACCCGGTTTTTCTCGTTGTTGCTACTTTCGCCCATGGGCTTTCCTTTCCCGTGTTTTTGTGTATAGAGAGAACCACGGTAGCGTCGCTTTTTTCTCTCTCTCTCTCTCTCTCATTCTCCCCGGTTTCCACTATATGAATCGTCATTATCGTCATCATCATTTTGTTGTACACCAGGACGATTTCTCCTCTTTTGAACTAGATTACTATGAAGAATGCTTATCTGATCCACGAACAAACGTTTTTTTTTCTCTCTCTCTCTCTCTCATTCTCCCCGGTTTCCACTATATGAATCGTCATTATCGTCATCATCATTTTGTTGTACACCAGGACGATTTCTCCTCTTTTGAACTAGATTACTATGAAGAATGCTTATCTGATCCACGAACAAACGGTCAGAGTTAGTTGATTCGTCCTTGCCAAGTTTGCACTGTCACAGGCCTCATTCATCACTCCGAGAGTTTTTCTGGTTTATCCCGGGCACTTTCCTTGCCCTTTTTGATGCACTGTTGTCATGACCCTCCCATTGACCCCGTTTTTATATTTTCGTCCTCTATTAATTTTCCTTGTGATCAGCTACGTGGGTGTATTCCTATCAGACCCTTTCCGATCCTGAACTTCGCCAATGACGTCTACGCAGTATCGGTTGGTGCGTTTCTTTCATACCTCTTCCCAAAGATGTCGGGGATCGATTTTTGTTCCAATTTCCTTTTCCACTGAGTTTCTACTCGACCAACGTGACTGATTGGTTTCTTGATTTTATCATCACGGTAACTATCAGCGCCTTGCTTTGGCGCAAACACCAGAATAAACAGATAAGGTCTCGATTGTTTGTCTTTTTTGAGTAGCAATAGACATTCATGCCTTTCCGTTGCTTGGTTAGAAACACGAATTCAGCAATGTATTGGAAAGTTGATGGAAGTTTTGTTGGTTGAGGAAGTCGTCGTATCTCCCGATTATAGAAAAAATGTTTTCAAGCCAAATGCGGAGCTCGGGAACCGGATAGAAGTCAACTGACCATCTGTCTGGTCTCGTGATGCATCCTGGTGCGTCGATTTAGCGATTGTGTGGCTTAATGGTTGAGCTGCTTTGCTAGCTTCACCGTGAGCAATGTCTGCGAATTCCCATCACTGTGTATGGGTGTCATGCATTCATTTCCGTCCCATGGCAACTGGATGCTACGAGTGATGCTGAGGTAGATTCTGTGGGATTTTGCCATTGGCCAATATGAATTACTGACACACAAAAACTTTTATTTTTTGAATAATGGACTGCTTACATAATTTGAGGGGTTTAATAGTGAAGTTTCATCCACACAGCTCGTGTAATCCAAGTAGATACCTCTAGATTGGCGGTGTACTTCCCAGTAGTACGTAGACCATGTTCCGATTCATTTAGTAGACGATCAAGGATTATGTTGTATGCCACTCACCTCGATTTTTCTCGAATCGAACTGCTGTTGGGTCGGAGTATAACTTTCGTTCTTCATTTTAGCTGAACGCGCCGGAGCGCATTTCGGGCATCTGGCGGTTTGCCCGAAGTTCAGTGTCTTTCGCTCCATATCTGTTAATCGGCCATTCGTTCTGCCCGGCGTGTTCCAAACCATTTGAACAACTCCATCCCGTCATATCATGACCATTAGATCCAAACCGCTACGGATCACTCTCATCGTGGCTGCGGCTTTGTTCATCGTGATTGCCTTGTTCACGCTCATCTTGGTGCTCATTTTCGACCGCCTGTTTCTCGCATTACTCGCCCAGGTAAGAAGACAACAGCTCAAAGAAATTCTTTCTGTGAATCCTGGACGCATTGCATGGTTCATCACGATCTTGCTATGCATTCAGATCACCTGATGTCTTCGCCTTTTTTTATCTGCTTTTCGAAACTAAACGCCATCTCAGTTCGTGGGTCTTGCATCTCTACCCACTGCAGCGTAATCGTCAGAATATCTCCAAAGCTCTGGTTTTTCTTATGGATGTCTGTCCATGTATCCAAGATGAACAATATTTTTATAATGCACTACTCATAGGGTTGCTGGGAATCCGTTGAGTAGTAGTAGCAACCTTATGAGTAGTAGATTACAAAGATACACATGGTGTCGCGATATCTCGAATATCGTAGCGACTGAAACATGAGGCGGCCTGGTGCAGCACATTCAGTTGCCTGAGAACATCACAAACGAGAGATTCAGCTGGGTTCCAGGTGAGTCTGTCGAAAAGCCAAATTAGTTTTCAAATGAGTGTATGAACAATATTTTCCTTATAGATTACTTCCCGTTGTTGACCGCCCCAGTCGCTATCTACACTTATTTCTCTTCACTTAGAAACGTGACCGTTTGTGTTTTAGTGGTATGAATTCAAATTTTAAAGACAAGCACTGAATTACATCGTCCATCTTTCTTGAGTAGCTGTTATCGACCGGTCCTGTTAGTCGCTGTTTTCTACTCCAACATGATAAAGCTTACTTAGAAATTCGCATAAACATGCAATAGCATTTGCATACACACTACTGTGTTTCTTAATGAACACAACGACTGAAGTTCGTTGAACTGATGGTATGAGGCGAATGACGGAACTCGAAGTACACACCCCCCCCCCCAACAGTCTACCACAGGCACTCAAGCCCGGGCTCGATATACCACCTGAGAAACATCGAGAGGAGCAACAGTTGAGTCCTCCTAGTGCATTGCAAATGTACTGGAATTGGACATTTTAATTCCTCGGATTAATCCAACTGAGCAGTACTCAGACGATCAGACTATCGCCTCATCGTACGACCAATCTATAATGCGTTTCACGATGATTCGAATGAAGCTGGTGATAGACCGCCGCAGATTGTTCTTTTGCGTCATGCTCAAGACAAGTTTGATAGGAAGATTAAAATTTCCCGCTCTGTACGTTTTTTCGATGCCTGTTCCAAGCCTAGGTCCTATGTTTTGGGCAAACAGCTTTATACCGACCTCTTCTCACGTGATACTGCAACACTAGGTCGAAGTCTATTTCGATGTTTAATCAAACGGTAATTCCCCCATTCGGACGTCACACATGATTAAAATTGTGGCCGGACTGAAAACATGAACTAGGCAGGGCGGCGGTGAGAGAAAGGATAATGGTTATAAATTGGAAAGTTTTCGGGACTAGTGCTTCTACTGGTTGGTTCTCGCAGCCATGGCAAATGAGTGGGTAACGTTCTACGACAAAATATGTAGTACTTTTCGTGGCAGGCCACGCAAGTGCCTACTCTCACGGCAATATGTTGACATTGAATAGATTTGTCCTGTTATAGGCTTCCGACACAGTTTCTGCAGTCAGTCCGTAATTCGAAGGTACGATATGTAGTGTTTTGTCCAGTTACCCACCTCAGTACCACCTGCATTTCCACTACCTGTTTGTCTTTCCAGAAACTTGCCATCTCTCCCAATTCACCGGTGTACGAAAGCTGGCTAGTCCCTACAGTGCCAATCTACTTTAGTGTTTACCTACTAAATTTGACTAATCCAACCGAGGTTCTCGCCGGCGCGCGACCTCATCTACAAGAAGTTGGGCCATATGTGTACAGGTTAGCTTTCAAACAATTGCTTCTTTATTGCCATCCTGTCACCCGATTATCACATGAATGTTGAATTTTCAATACGGTTGTTGGCGTCCGTTTTCCCCTAAATCTTTCACAAATGTGTTTACATGACCACTGAAAACGGTTAGACTTGGTAAACATTCGCACAACTGTTATTCCAATCGAAGTCGTTACCAGCCCGAAATCATCATTGTCAACTGTAATAACTGCGTACTCGTAGTACAGTGGTTGTAGCTGCCGCAGTTTCGTTCACCGATGATGTGGGGGGGGGGCGGGTAGGTAGCTGCGCATTGCAGGCGGGAGATGATATATTGGTGCATAAATCCAGTACTGTCAAGTGGGGGTATTGGGAAGGGAGCTACGCATTGAAGGCAATAGCTTGGATGCACGAGCACCATTGAGGGCGCGACTGGGCCGTCTGACAATGTCCTTAGCCATTGATGTGGCCCGTCTCGGGGTCCCCATCCAGGAAGACGGCAGTTACCAGCGCAGCTGAGTTTGCTGGTAATGGCTTTCACACTTGGCTGCGAAGTCATTGTTTGGCCGCCTCTGGCTCGTTTCCACCCTTCACGTGGTTGTGCGAAAAGAGCCCGAAATATGCATAATTTTTGTTTTCATAAAGGAAACTACCCACAAGGTTGCTGAAAACTCTTCGACATCAACCTTGTGAGTAGCCTCCTTTATGAAAATATACTGCGATACCTCGAATATCGTGCCAACTGAAACATGAGGCGGCCTGTATGCAGCACATCCAGTTGTAGAATATCATGGACGAGAAATTCAGTTGAGTCTCTTGTGAAAACCAAATTGATTTGCAAATGAGTGTATTTCTCATAATTTTTGTTGTTGCATAAGTGGGGTACTGAACCCGTTTAAGCCAGATAACTGTTTTGACATGCCTATCCAGAATGGGACGCCAGTTTGAGGTATACTATGTTCTGGGTCGCAGTGAGCTTCACCTTTGCCGATGGTAATTTCTCAATGGCAGTTGCGGTAGACGTGCTTGGCTTACTACGTGTTCCAATAAAGAAGTTTGGCAAACGATGAACACAGCATAGCCTTCTGCACTACGTGAATGGAGGCGGTTGCTTAATAGTACTTGCAAGCCTCTGGAAGACGACTCATAAGTGTGGGTTGGTAAAATAATCTGTTCCACAAAGGGGAGAGAATTTTTGAACCAAATGATATTGTACAAGATAACTTCTTTTGGAAAAATCTTCCCTGCGTTTGATTGGGATCATTATTCCGGTCAGAAGCATACGTTTGTTTCGTGAATTTGCATGTAGCCTACAAAACTAGATACAAGATTACCACATTTTTATACCATCTAAAGCCTAATTTTCACCACACAAAACCGGTTTTTTTATCACTCTCAGTATAGATTCTTTTTCATAAGCTGCGAGAACTTCCACGGACGTTTAGTAGAACACCTGGTGAGCAGTCTGAAGCATGTGATCCAGTACAGTTCTCATTACAACAATTTCCAACTCTGATATCTAGGTGTCATCGTCAACAACTGAGCGTTGATTACACATGGGCGATGAAGTAAACTCTGCAAGCTCTTTATTACCCAATGTTCGAACCCTAAAGTCTTAGCCGTCAGTCGAACTGCGCGGCTCAAGTCGTGCCGAGGGTGTGTTGGGGGCGAAACGTGTGGTATTTATCAAACCGGGGCGAGATGGACCAAGTGGTTAGAGCGCGAATTTACTGACCGGAAGGTTCGTGGTTCGAATCCGACCTCTGCCTCTCGACTTCCCCTGTCTAGGCTTGGGCGACCTAGGAGTATCCCAGCCCTTGTGCCTCCTTCGTGTGGCATGGCAGCTAAGCACCGAAAGGGTGATACAGCTGAACGATTTTATCAAATCGCCTGTTGGAACCAGGTATCTGTTCAGCACTATATCTACCCTTCATTCCCTCCAATCCGGATAGCACAGGCAAGGGAAAAGGTTTGCATGTAGCTTACATTAACTTTGCTGATGTAGACAACATTTTTTGGTTAGCACTCACTGCAGAACAAACCGAGGGTTTGGAACCAGGTGATTAATATCATTCACCAATTGCTACATTCCGTGAAAAGAAAAGTATATTTACAGCCTTTTTGAGGAAAACTCTAGGGATGATGTGTGGCGACGGCTCTCAGCCCGTTTCGCACACGTACCCACTTTTCATTCTGTCGCCAAAAGTCACCTTTCTGATTTTTTCTAACAGGAAACAAACGCGTGCTTGTACAATGGCCATAGCCCCCACAGTTTCGTTCAATGATTCGTCTAGGTGGGTAGTTAGCTGCGCAGTGGAGCCCGTAGCGTCAATACAGGGTTATCAGTAGACTTTTCATTGAGGGACTAGGAGGAGAGCTATGCATTGAGGACAATAGCTTGGATACACAATCTCCATTAGGGACGCGACTGAGCCATTTCTGACAGCTTCCCGGTCTCGGGGTCTCCATCCAGGTAGATTGCAATGACCAGCTCAACTGATTTTGCTGGTAATGACTTTCATACATGTACGCGGACTCCCGTTTTCAAGACACGTGATGTCTGCTTCTATTCCTAGAGTAGTAACCTACCTCTATTCTCTGGTTATTTCCCCCTCCCTCTATTTGAATGTTTTCCGTTGCAGAGAAAGAAGAGAACGTTTTGATGTTCAGTTTGGTAATGGATCAGAGTCGCACACGGTCCGCTTCAAGTATCGTATTTTCTACTATTTTGACCGGGAAAAGTCCATCAACGACCCATCCACAGTGCGAATCAATACACCCAATCTGTACTTCCTGGTACGTGAGTGTCTTTTCGAATGTGATCATATTTTCTTATACTCTCCGTCCCCGATGCCTAAGAAGCAAACTGTACACCCTACTTCGGTGCGCGGTGATTACCAGCATATTTTTTTCTAACCCCTATCACTCGTATATAATAGGGGATAGCTCTTTGCTGTGCCCCTGATCACCTGAGGTGGGTCCGCGTTGTAATTCTCGACGTGTCTTGCTATTTACTAGCCAAAAGCCCACTAGTGTTATTTCGCATGTTCTAACGGGCTTTTGGACTTACATCTCATAATCGTCAGCTGTCAGAACCGCGGAATTGTCGTAAGCGGTTATACCTGCCACACAGTGTCCTGTAACACATATAACTAATATTTCCCTCTAGTGATTGTTGAATCCTTGACGAAGCAGTGAAGTGATGCTGTTGAGAAGAACAGGATTCACGAACTTTGAGGGTTTCATCCTCCTCATAAGAGCGAGTACAGCAGAAAGCATGTGGGCGATAAGCGGATGAAACAGTTTGAAATGGGTAAACATGTGGGTGTGCATTGACCCTTCAGGTTTTGAGTGTCAGCCGCCTCAAGGCGTACCTGAATCAAGCAGCTCGTCGGAATTTTCCAGTCAGGTTCACTCACAGGTCGCAAATTAGCAGTTTAATAATCACATTGTCTTACCACTAAGATGTCACTATGCTGAGTGCTTTCCGTCCAACCAAATGATACCTTTTTCTAAACCTTTTGTTATGAAACAACCATATTTTCCGAATTTTTTCGAGTTTTTGAACTTTGTATGGGGGCCAGGACTCAATCGTGATCCATACGCCAATCAACAACAAAAATATCACTGCAATTGTTTGACTGACCGCAAAACTCTCAAAATGAAGATGCCATGTGAGAAATGTCGAGTTTCGTGCATCGTTTGACACTTACTGAACGGAACTTACTGATCGGAAGTTGTGTGCTTCAAATCCAACCCCGGCATCCGAATTGTCTCGTCCTAGGATTAGACAATCTGGCAGTATCTCAGCCCTCATGCTTCCTTCGGGCAGCATGGCAGCTAGTCACCGAAAGGGGTTACAACTGAACGGCTGCAAGGGGTCTCTCACTGCTTTCTAACACTACCGACTGGCTGACCAGTTCCAGTTATATATGGTTTCAAGGACATCATTGAAATAGCGGATGCGATCGAAAACGTCCGTACGATCGTACTACTGTCAAAGCGTAATCGTCCACTCGAATCTGACTCTGATGAGCAATTAAATTGACGATTTACTTTCCGGTGCCCACCCTAGAAAGAAATGTCTATATTGAAGCAATCCTCTCGCTACATAAGACATAAGAACACAAGCTCTATTTAGCGGGTCAGATCCTGGGGACACACTGATTCTTTTTTTGTCAGAACTTACCGATTTACATTATCGTTGTGACCATGCTGTCCTTTTCTATCTTGGTCTTTCTAAAATAAAGCCCCCTGAAATCAATTTCTGTTCCAAGCGCCATCGAATACCTCACCGTTGGACTGTTCGACTGATGTTCGTCCGTGGAACTCCTGGGAGTAGATCCGTACGCTCCTGCGTTACTGTGTCATGTTTCCATGAGCGAACAGCTAGGTGTGTTGTTGAACGAGGACAACTATCCTGCATGAATACGTCAAAGTGACGACTGGCTGGTGTATACAGCTCAAATGCAATCGACCGTATGCAGAACGACCAAGACTTTTTGGAATGACGCGGGGATCTTGTGATAATGTTACGATGCGCGGAATCGATTGACGATATCAACGGAAATGGTGTTCCACCACACCAGCTTCACTATGTCCCTAGTCTGTAAAAAGAATCTACTTCATATAGTTCAGTCTGAGTACGACCGGTGACAGCTGTTTGCGGACAGCGACGTTTTTTCTAGCCACCATCGTTGAAGCCAGTGAAAACAGTTGGTTCTTTAAGACAGAGCTTCCATTTCTTGAGTTGAGTTATGAGCCCCTGGCTCATAATAGGCAATGCAGTGGGGCATTTTTTAAGAAACGGCCCTTCATAGGTCAGAGCACAACCTCGTACACGGAAGTTATACCTTTCGATGGTCCAGGGGCGAGATGGTCCAAGTGGTTAGAGCGCGATTTTGCTGACTGGAACGTCCGTGGTTCGAATCCGACCTCCGCCTCTCGAATTCCCCTGTCTAGGCTTGGGCGACCTGGCAGTATCCCAGCCCTCGTTCTTCTTTCATGCGGCATGGCAGCTAGGCACCGAAAGGGTGCTACAGCTGAACGGTTCTCATTGCAATAATTCTCAATAAATCTGTTTTTGCCTAATTCCTTTATGGATGTTTGGGATGATATAGTCTGGCCAGATGCTTTTTCCTTCGGTGAAATCGAAGCCTAAACTTTCATTCATTTCCCACACTCTCCATTTATCTCATTCTGATAGGCTATGACCTCGAGTAATATGGGCTGGCTCCTCGGAGATGACGGGCCATTCATCACACTTACTGCAGAAGAAGTGATGTGGGGCTACACTCCGACACTCGTCAATTATCTGAGAGTCTTCCTTGGAGACAAAAAAGTTGGACTTTTTGCTACAGTACGTCCCCTTGTTTGTTTTTCAACCTTAGTTAGTTTTACCCTTTTCGGCTGGATTTCACACCACTTTGTTAAGGTGACCGTTTTGCCATAGATTCATTCTAACTCCACGAATGATGAATTCCCTATAAAAATGGCTCAGGATGACAGTGCTAGTCCGTGAATGCATAGCTTGCGATAAGACCGAATCAATTACTCACATAAATTAGTGGTTAACACGGATCTTATTCATTCAACGTTCTTACGGAGTAAAAACGTAGCTCGAGTCATTTAGAGAAGCTTTGATTGGCTCGAGCGACCCACTCGTGAACGTGGCTATGTCATGCTGTCCCACGCATCCTCCGTGTCGTCATCTTTCACAGCAGTAGAGTTTAGTTGATTTGGACCGTTCAGGTACTGGCACTGTGAAGTGCATTCCATCCTGTCGGTTGGAGGTAGGTTGCGAGTCCACTGACCGTCCGAATATATATTGGAACGATCATAACTTTAACCTCCCAATAACGAATATCCACTATTCGGTCGTTGCTATTCGAAGGTGAGATGGTCCAAGTGGTTAGAGCGCGAATTTACTGACCGGGATGTCCGTGGTTCGAACCCGACCTCCGCCTCTCGACCTCCCCTGTCTAGGCTTGGGCAACCTGGCAGTATCCCAGTCCTCGTGCTTCCTTCGGGTGGCATGGCAGCTAGGCACCGAAAGGGTGCTACAGCTGAACGGTTCTCATTGCAATAATTCTCAATAAATCTGTTTTTGCCTAATTCCTTTATGGATGTTTGGGATGATATAGTCTGGCCAGATGCTTTTTCCTTCGGTGAAATCGAAGCCTAAACTTTCA